>NC_134354.1:756727201-756966457 GCF_048569485.1 Anomaloglossus baeobatrachus
TGTGAGGCATGGATTTCTCACACTAGAGACTCTATTGTACTTGTCTTGTTGCTCAGTTGTGCAGCGCGGCCTCCCACTTCTCTTTCTTCTTTGGTTAGAGCCTGTTATTGCTCTCCTCTGAAGGGAGTAGTACACACCGTTGTAGGAAATCTTCAGTTTCTTGGCAATTTCTTGCATGGAATATCCTTCATTTCTAAGAACAAGAATAGACTGTCGAGTGTAACATGAAAGTTATCTTTTTCTGGCCATTTTGAGAGTTTAATGAAACCAACAAATGTAATGCTCCAGATTCTCAACTAGCTCAAAGGAAGGTCAGTTTTATAGCTTCTCTAATCATAGTATCATAGTATCATAGTTTTTAAGGTTGAAGGGAGACTCTAAGTCCATCTAGTTCAACCTGTAGCCTAACATGTTGATCCAGAGGAAGGCAAAAAAAAAACCAATGTGGCAAACAAGTTCCAATGGGGAAAAAATGTCCTTCCTGACTCCACATCCGGCAATCAGACTAGTTCCCTGGATCAATACCCTGTCATAAAATCTAATATACATAACTGGTAATATTAAATTTTTCAAGAAAGGCGTCCAGGCTCTGCTTAAATGTTAGTAGTGAATCACTCATTACAACATCATGCGGCAGAGAGTTCCATAGTCTCACTGCTCGTACAGTAAAGAATCCTCGTCTGTGATTATGATTAAACCTTCTTTCCTCAAGACGTAGCGGATGCCCCCGTGTTCCAGTCGCAGGCCTAGGTGTAAAAAGATCTTTGGAAAGGTCTCTGTACTGTCCCCTCATATATTTATACATTGTGATTAGATCCCCCCTAAGCCTTCGTTTTTCCAAACTAAATAACCCCAAGTTTAATAACCTGTCTTGGTATTGCAGCCCACCCATTCCTCTAATAATCTTGGTGGCTCTTCTCTGCACCCTCTCCAGTTCAGCTATGTCCTTCTTATATATCGCAAAACTGTAAAATCTTATAATCAGCAAAACTGTTTTCAGCTGTGCTAACATACTTGCACAAGGGTTTTCAAAGGATTTCTAAACATCCATTAGCCTTCTAACACAGCAAACACAATGTAGTATTAGAACACTGGAGTGGTGGTTGTTGGAAATGGGCCTCTATACACCTATGTAGATATTGCATTAAAAATCAGACATTTGCAGCTAGAATAGTCATTTACCACATTAACAACATATAGAGTGTATTTGTGTTTCATTTAATGTTAGCTTCATTGAAAAAAAAAATGTGCTTTTTATATCACAAAAGTGAGTACACCCCTCACATTTTTGTAAATATTTTCTTATATCTCTTCATGAGACAACACTGAAGATCACCGGCAGCTGCTCTGAGGGCATCCAATCAGAGGCGCCGGCAGTCTGATTGCAACCAATCACAGAGATTGGGCAGGGGAAGCAATGAATATTCATAGGATCTAATGAGTGGTGTGACTCAGTAAGTATAATTGTCCTGCTTTAATACCCATTTTGCTTGCTTTAACAGCCCCCTAGCCTTTACTAACACCATTTTATAAGACTTAAGTTCGGGTCTTAGGGGTACTTTGCACGCTGCAACATCGCTAGCCGATGGTAGCGATGCCGAGCACGATAGTCCCCGCCCCCGTCGCACATGCGATCTCTTGTGATAGCTGCCGTAGCGAACATTATCGCTACGGCAGCTTCACACGCACTTACCTGCCCTGCGACGTCGCTCTGGCCGGCAACCCGCCTCCTTCCTAAGGGGGCGGGTCGTGCAGCGTCACCGACTTCACACGGCAGGCGGCCAATAGAAGCGGAGGGGCGGAGATGAGCGGGACGTAAATATCCCGCCCACCTCCGTCCTTCCTCATTGCAGGCGGGACGCAGGTAAGGAGATGTTCCTCGCTCCTGCGGCTTCACACACAGCGATGTGTGCTGCCGCAGGAACGAGGAACAACATCGTACCTGTCGCTGGCGCAAAATTATGGAAATGACCGACACTACACAGATCACCGATTTTCGACGCTTTTGCGATCGTTTATCGGTGCATCTAGGCTTTACACGTTGCGACGTCGTTACCGGCGCCGGATGTGCGTCACTTTCGATTTGACCCCGACTATATCGCAGTAGCGATGTCGCAACGTGCAAAGTACCCCTTAGACTTATATGGGGTTCAGCCTTCGGCTTCAAGATACTTTGATACAATGTACAGTGTCAGTGTGCAGCTTGTATAACAGTGTAAATTCGGTGCCCTGTAAATAACTTAACACACAGCCATTAATGTCTAAACCACTGGCAACAAAAGGGAGTACACTCCTCAGTCAAAATGGCCAAATTGTGCTCAACTATGTATTCTCTCTCCCCGGGGTCATGACTCATTAGTGTTACAAGGTCTCAGGTGTGAACGGGGAGAAGGTGTATTAGACTTTGTGTTATCGCTCACACATTCGGTCATCAGCAAACTGTTTGTGGGCTTTCTTGTGCATCCTCTTTAGAAGAGCCTTCCTTCTGGGACTACAGAAATGCAGACCAATGCGTTGCTTTGTGCGGCATATGGTTTGACAACTGTAACACTGAGTCACATGACACTGGGGAGGGAAAATGGCTAATAGGGCACAATTTGGCCATTTTCACTTTGGGATGTACTCCCTTTTGTTTCCCGTGGTTTAGACATTAATGGCTGTGTGTCGAGTTTATAGAGCACACAAAATGTACATGGTTATACAAGCTATACACTGTCTACTTTGCATTGTATCAAAAGGTCTTGAATCCAAACTTGACCTCAGACACCGAAGCCCATATAAGTTTAAGGGACCCGAAGTTAAGTACTGTATTATAAAATTGCGTTAGTAAGGGCAAGAAGGCAAAATGGGTATTAAAGCAATTATACTTACCAAGTCTCCCGCACGGCTATCACACTGCTTTTGGGTCTGCTCATTAGATCTTATGGATTTTCACTACTTCCCCCACCCACCCTCTGTGACAGCATCTGTGGTTGGTTGCAGTCAGACTGCAGGTATGCCGGTGCCTGTCATTGGTTGCCCTCAGAGGAGTTGTCTGGGCCCCGGAAGTGGAGTGCAAAAATAAATAAATAATTGGATTTTGATACCCAGCTGTGTATCAAAATATGAGGGACCCCACACAGCTTTTTTTTCAAATTATTTAAATAAATAATTTTAAAAACGGTCTTGCAGTCCCCCCCTCCCCCCAAGTTTCATACCCAGCCAAGATAAAGCGGACACCTGGGGGCTGGTATTATTAGGCTGTGGAGTCCCATGGTTATTGTTCCCTCCCCAGCCTAAAAGTAGCTGACCGCAGCCACCCTAAAATTAGTGCATTCATTAGATGTGCCAATCCTGGAGCTTACCCGGCTCATCCCAATTGCCCTGGAGCAGTGACAATCGGGGTAATATATGGGTTAATGACAGCTCTGATTTGTCAAAAAATCACAGCTGTCATCACTCGTGATGTTTGTAATGGGGAGGGGTCTATGAGACCCCCCCATTACTAATCATGTTTATAAAAAAAAAAATAGACGTAAAACAGAGAAAAATTCTTTATTTAAAAAAAAAACAAAAAAAAACAAAACACCCTCATTCCTCAATTTTATAATCCGCAATACAGTGCAACAGGTCCGACGTATTCAACACCACGATGTCACATGACGATCCTGGCTCTGCTACATATTGAGGTCGCAGTGTGCGGTCACATTAGAAAATGTGACCGATTACAGCAGCCTCCAGGACACACTGATTGAGACGCAGCTGTGAGCGGTGATGTCAGTAAGTGCACATGAGGTCACAACTGACTGTTTCCACAGTACCCCAGCTGTGACATCAGGTGAACTCACTGATAACACCACTCTCACAACTGCGGCCCCGTCATTGAACTCAAATCCGGTAATCCGGCATTGAGCTCCATGGTCCTGGATTTCCAGATTATTGACTTCATTTGTGCCGAACTACCTGATTAACCGGCAGAACTGAAGTCAATAATCTGGTAATCCAGTAGCATTGAACTCCATGCTGGATTACCGGAATGCGTATACATTCTGGTAATCCGGGATTTAGTTCAATGAGTTCATCTGTGATCCCAGCTGGTGTTCCCATTGTACCCCAGCTGTGACCTCAGAGCAGCACATTGATCTCAATGCCGGATTACTGGATTAGGCTATGTGCGCACATTGAGAATTTGGTTGCAGTCATTTCTGCACCAAATATGCATTTCCTGGCAAAAAAAACGTCAAAAACGCATCACATGCACATTCCAGTACTCCAGCATTGAGTTCGATGCTGCCAGATTGTCGAATTATTGACTTCAATGGTGCCAGTTAATCAAGTAATCCAGGACCATTGAACTCAATGATGACTTATCGGAATTGAGTTCAATGAGCTGGGATCACAGCTAAGGTATCGTCGGAACAGCCAGCTGTGACCTCAGGTGAACTGACCTGAGGTGAACTCTGGTGATGTTGGGTAATTGTCTGCTATTAACTGGCGCTGGTTGGTGTCTTCTACTGGTACTGGTTAGGGTCTTCTACTGGTGCTGGTAATGGTCTTCTACCGGTGCTGGTTATAGTCTTCTACAGGTGCTGGTTAGGGTCTTCTACTGGTGCTGGTAATGGTCTTCTACCGGTGCTGGTTATAGTCTTCTACTGGTGCTGGTTAGGGTCTTCTACTGGTGCTTGTAATGGTCTTCTACCGGTGCTGGTTATAGTCTTCTACTGGTGCTGGTTAGGGTCTTCTACTGATGCTTGTAATGGTCTTCTACCGGTGCTGGTTATAGTCTTCTACTGGTGCTGGCTGTGGTCTTCTACTGGCGCTGGTTAAGGTCTTCTACTGGCGCTGGTTAGGGTCTTCTACTGGTGCTGGGTATGGTCTTCCACTGGCTTTGGTTAGGGCCTTCTACTGGCTGAGATCATTCACAGATAGTTTTGATGTAAGGGCCACGAGCCCACTCCGCTGTTGACACATGTGCTTTCCTTCAAGTCTTGGTGCCAACTCCTCCCCTATTTTACCATCCCGGTCTTTTATATTTAGTACCTATGCCACAGCTGTCACCTGACCCGGTGTCCCTTTGAAACTTTACCCTCGAGGAAACACACTTTCCATTCTTCTGTTCCTGCCTGCCCTGTCCAGCCAGCAGATGGCGATATTTACTTACAAGTACTGTGAGATGTTGACTGTGTGCATCCTCTATTCACCATCCCTTTACACTTCTGTCTCAGATTTGCATTTTTTTTTTTCTCAAGAAGCATTGCTTGGTTTATAAGACTCCCTACACCAGCTGGGAACACCAAAATGAGGACCCCATAGACCTGATCATCTATTAGGCTAAAAGCTGGACAGAGGAATGCGATAGTCAACGTTACGGTAATCATTATGGAAGCCTGAGATTCTGTAAACGGCCTCCTTCTCGTTACTTTCCAGCTTCCCAGCATGAATGTATTGCCATAAACCACATATACATTTTATGTTCTTGCTCTCTGTTGTAGGTTAAAGGCCTTGCTGAATGCAAATCCAGTGCAAACACGTACTCCCGAGAGCTGAAATAGCTTTCAGTGATATAAGCCAACATGCAACCCCACCAGCCATGTATCTGGTTTTGGGATAGACATCTGAATATTGTAGGTGCTCCGTTTTCTGCACCGGGGAAGTAGAGTGCAAGGTTGGAGAATGTTGCCATGTTGTTAGAGGGTGTTTGGGAAGTCAGCGCTTACTTTCATGGGAATGAAATGCGTTGCCAAGCCAAGATGCCTTCGTTTTCCCTGGAGGCTATTTCTCAGCTGGAAAAGAAGGGGGGAGGATTATTGTGAGAAGTCCAAGCAGGCAGCAATAAAGCTCTGGCTCTGTATCGCTGCATGTCAGCAGTAGTAGGAAGCGCACAGTACTATGGGGCTTACTTCTACTCTGGCGCATGTGGAATTCATTTATTAAAGCTTTGTTATACAAGGTTCAGCCTTAAAAGCTCCCTGCGTATACTTAATGGCGAAATAAGTAAAAGTATCAAGAAGGAAGATTACTTTAGACTTAACTAAATGCTCATCAGAAACTTATCCTGCACCACGTGGCTCTACGAAATGAACCATGTCTCCTACGGGTCACGGTGAAGCGTAATAAAATCCGATCTGGCCATAGAGATTGGTGAGAAGGAAACAAATTTTGGCCAGCGCCTGCATATTGGGTGTATTATTGGACAGGACGCAACATCATGGGAACCTAATGTAGCTCCCATGTTGGTGGCTGTCATGTCCAATCAACGAGTGAAAAGGCAAAGCGGTTAAAATAATAGTGCTAAAAAAAACAAACACCGGATCCTGTTCGAAGATCCGGTGTAGCAGATCTAATGTTCGCAAAAGCATGAAACGCTACAACGCACAAAACGGGTCAACGCCAAAAAATGGAATGAGACGTTGATCTCTGCTAAATCTGTACACCGTATCATGGCACGGTTCTATGTAATGATTTCATAGTTTTTATAGGTTCTCAGGGCAAAGCCAACCGTGAGTGCCGAGGAAATCAGATCCTCCTCTCACGGTGCGGAGTTATGGGAACGTTTTATATCATGTGTGGCCCGGAGTGTGAAGACAATATAGGGGGGAACGGAATGAAGTGATGATATGGGGGAGACCACAGGGGAAGATGAGGCAGTGGCATCTTCAACAGTCGCCAAGGGATTAGGATTGCAGGATCATCTCGTCGGCTGCTGACCCATGAGGAACCAGCTGGGAAAGGGGGTTTTATAGAACTTGTTGGAGGTCCAGGGTCTTCTGTTTTTTACTTGTGCCAATGAAATCCTGGAAGAAGCAACATCATCCCATCCAACAAAGGGGGCAAGTGCAGGACACAAAAAGTGGACCACGATGTGCAGAGACTCTTCTCTCGAATCGCCTTACCTGAACTGAAGAGAGGAAAAATCTGTATGAAAATTTGCACCAAACTGTAGATTTCACCAAGGAAATGCCGCAAATTTGCCACAGTATCACACCCTTTGGTTGCTGCAAGAGGTGAAATCTGCATCAAAAATTCAAAGCATAAATGGACACCTCTGCAGCGCAGGTCAATTTATGCGGCACATTTTTTACTCAGCACACGGATGAAATTTTGGTAAAATCTTATCTACAATGCTGGTCTGTAAAAAGCACCAGATTAGGGGCCTGTGCGCAGTATTTGCCTCTGTATCAGGGGCGAATAATTAATTTTCCTGAGGTGCCACATGAGAAACCGTGACTGGTGTGGAGGCCAAACCAACGGGATGAAATTAATTCTGCTCAATACAAATATCAACAGATTAATTATAATTATTATTTTGATTAATATTATTGTATCACTTAATATTGACATCCCACAATATACAGTATGAGCCCACACACAGCCCCCCCTACATACAGGATGAGCCCTCACATAGCCCCCTAATACAGTATAAGCCCCCATATAGCTCCTATATACAGTATGAACCCTTAAATAGCCTTCTATATACAGTATGAGCCCACACATAGCCTCCTTTATACAGTATCAGCCCACACATAGCGTTCTTTATATAGTATGAGCCCACACATAGCCTCCTATATACAGTATGAGACGCCACATAGCCTCCTATATACTGTACATTTTTTGCCCAACATAGCCCTTTATAAACAGTATTAGCCCCAAATAGCCTCCTAGATATAGCATGAGCTCTCATATAGCCTCCTATATATTTCATGAGCCTCACATAGCCTCCTAAATACAGCATGAGCCCCACAGAGCCCCTTATAAACTATATGAGCCCCACATAGCCACCTATATACATTTCTGAGCCTCCTATTTACTTTGAGCCTGAACATTGCTTCCTATGTATTTTGAGCCCCACTTAGCCTCCTGCATACATTATTAGCCCCACATATATACAGCATGAGCCCCCGCATAGCCTCAATATACTTTTTGAGCCCACAGCCTCCTATATACATGCAAACATCTTACATATGAAAAAAAAATACAAAACCACATACTCGCCTCGCTCTCATTCCCCCGCCACTCTGCTACAGCCTCCAGTGCACTGACGTTCCGCGCAGCACACGTGATGATGTGACGTCATCGTTTCTACCGTTCCTCATGCTGATTGGTGAAAGATGGAGCCAGTGGCCCCTTCTCCACCAATGTATTGACCATTGTCTGCATCCTATGGATTCAAATAGCGGTGACATCGGCAGGCAGCAGATGGGCAGCGGGGGAAGCTGTGGTGCAGCCTGCGGTCCACTGTCTTTAGTTTTTTGGCTGTCTTGGTCCATGGGCTGGACTAGAAAATTTGGTGCAGAAATCTAGTTCAGAAATTTGGTTCAGACATTTCAGCACCAAATTTGCATCTCCTGGCAGAAAAAGGCACCAAAACAGCTTAAAACAATATTTTTGCCAGTAGATTCACATTTGGTGCTGAAATATTCCTGCACCAAATCCGCATCTCCTGGCAAAAAGTCGCATCTAAGGCTCTGTGCGCACTAGAAAAGTGATTTTTCTCAAGAAAATTTCTTGAGAAACTTCTGGTAACAGAGAGCACAAGAGAGTGGTGTTTTAATGCCGCGCCAATAGATCACTTCAGATGATGTTCAGACCAGTGTTACTTTATTGTTTATATGTTTGTTTATATGTTTATATGTTAATACATGTCAAATATGGATGAATTTTTATTTTTATTTTTATTTTTATTTGTTGTGTTGGTTTTTTTTTTTTTTTTTTTTTTTTTTTATGTTAAGTGGTTGTTTGACGTCATTCCATGCAACGTGGCAGTCCTTCCCGCTCGTTTTTTTCTTTAGGGGATGTGCCTGTGATGTCAATGTGTCTATATATTGTATACATTGTCTGTACTAGACAGATTGGATGTTATCTGTTTCTTTGGTGGTCCTGATGAAGGGGGCAGATGCCCCAGAAACGCGTTGACCTGGAAAACAATAAAGTAACACTGGTCTGAACATCATCTGAAGTGATCTATTGGCGCGGCATTAAAACACCACTCTCTTGTGCTCTCTGTTATCTACCGTTTTGGTGGCTGCAGCCTTGGATTGTGTGATACATGCGATTACAGTAGTTGTGGCTTCTCACAACTACATCTGGTGAGTAGTTTCACTCCCCCACCCCCACCCCTCACATATTGGGGTAAGACCCTATGCGCTTGTTTTTCCACAGCTTTTTCTCCGTGTTGAGAAACTTCTGGGAATCCGCGGGAAAAACGCATGCGGATTTGCCGCGGATTTACCGCAGGTTGCTCCCTGCGGTTTTGCAATAAATAATATAGATAATCGATAGACAGATAATGGATCGAGTGAAAGATTGATAGATGAATAGATAGATAGGCCTGTTTCACACGTCACTGATTCTGGTACGTTTGTGCTTTTTTTAAAATGTACCAGAATCACTGACATACGCAGACCCATTATAATGAATGGGTCTGCTCACACGTCAGTGATTTTTCACTGCACATGTCTCCGTGCGGCGTACCCGCGTGTGCGTGATTGCCGCACGGAGACATGTCCATTTTTTTCTGGCATCACTGATGTCCCACGGACCACGCAGTGGTGTGGTCCGTGAAACACGTGCCAGAAAAAAACGTGCTTTTAAAATAAAAAACATTTTTACTCACCCGGCTTCAGCGGCGCTCTCTGCAGCCCGTGCAGCTTGCTGCTTCTGAGCCGGCTCATTACTGTCGCGCATATTCATGATGCACGACACAGCCGACCCGGAAGCAGCTGCTGCGGGGGTCAGCGGCGGCCGGATGCTGCACCGCGGGAGCGATCAGCACCATGGAGAGCGGGAGCGGGCACAGGTGAGTTGATTTCTAAGTGCAATCACGGGCCACGGAGAACGGAGCCCGGATTGCACTTAGACAACCCACGTGTGCCATAATTCACGGCACACACAGGGACATGTGCATGTTTTACACGCCAGTGAAAAACGTCAGTGTTTTTCACTGACGTGTGAAACGGGCCATAGATAGATAGATGAGAAAAACCTATAGAATGTCCCACCTCCCTGCATTTTCTAAGCTGGCACCCTTTAGTGACTTTCATGTGGCACTAATGGGTGCTTAGCCTTGTATTTAGCCATAAAATAAATAAATAATTAAAAAAAAACGACGTGAGGTCCCCCCATCTTTTGTAGCCAGCTAGGGTAAAGCAGATGGCTGCAGCCTGCAAATCACAGCTGGCAGCTTCACCTTGGCTGGTAATCCAAAATAGAGGGCACCCCACGCTGTTATTTTACATTAAATAAATAATTTAAAACAAAAAACATGGGGTCCCCCCAAATTGGATCACCAGCCAAGGTAAAGCGGACAGCTGTGGTCTGGTATTCTCAGACTAGGGAGGTCCACTGTTATTGGACACTCCCCAGCCTAAAAATAGCAGGCCGCAGCCGCCACACAAGTGGCGCATCCATTAGACGTGCCAATCCTGGCGCTTCGCCCCAGCTCATCCCGCGCCCTGGTGCGTTGGCAAACGAGGTAATATATGGGGTTGATGCCAGATGTGTAATGTCACCTGGCATCAAGCCCTGGGGTTGGTGAGGTCAGGCGTCTATCAGATACCCGACATCACCAACCCCAGTCAGTAAGAAATAAAAAATGGACAACAAAAAAAGTTTTATTTGAAAAAACACTCCCCAAAACATTCCCTCTTTAACCAATTTATTGAAAAGAACAATCAATTCCACGTCCGGTGTAATCCAATAAGGGGGGGGGGGGCACGGCGATCCATACCATAGTCCCTGTCCCAGCCAATGAAGAACAGAATGTTCCCCATTGGGTGGGAGAGCAATGCAGTGACCTGAGCTAACATCAATAGGTCAGCCCAGGTCACTGCAGGGGATGCCGAGCGCTGCCATCAGGAGCATAGATGAGATCATTACCTTCTGTGATCATCTCCTGTACTGCTGACGTCAGCTCTGTCACTGACTTCTATGCCCGCCGCGTTGCCAGAAATATCGCGAGAGCCCGTGACGTCACCGCTAGTGACAGTTTCGGGCCGCTCGCGAGACGGGCATAGACAGCAGTGACAGCGCTGACGTCAGGAGGCAGGAGATTGTCACAGCAGGTAATGATCTCACCTCCTGACAGCAGCGATCGTCATCCCCGCGGCTCCCAGCCCTGCAGGGTGTCAGTGTCTGCCTGCGCTGCCGCGTGACAGGCTGCTGACACTGCGGGCAGACACTGACACCCTGCAGTGCAGTGTCAGTGTCTGCCTGTGTCAGTGTCTGCCTGCGCTGCAGCGTGACAAGCTGCTGATACTGCGGGCACACACTGATACTGCAGGGTGACAAGCTGCTGACACTGCGGGCAGACACTGACACCCTGCAGTGCAGGCAGCCGCGAGGCCGGAGCAGGACACAGATTGCACGGGCACCTGGAGGTCGCACGGAAGTGCTTCTGTGCGGCGTCCAGGGAGTGTGACGTCTGTGTTTACTCTGCTCCGCTTCCTCTTCCTGGCATAATGACATCGCTTCCTGCAAAACCGCAGGCAGCGATGAGCATTACCGCAGGTAAATCGCGGCTATACCGGGGGTATACCGCACATCATTTGCTACCTGCAAATTTGATACCCCCCGGAATTTCGCGATTACATTACAGTGAATGGAGTGAAATTCCGGGGGTATACCGCAGGTACCTGCGGAAAATAATGGACATGCTCATTTTCTCAAGAAAGTTTCTCGAGAAAATTTTCTCAAGGAAATTTCTTGAGAAAAATCCGCACAGTGCGCACAGCTATTTTTTTTTCTCATAGGATTTGCTGGGAAATGTCTGCACAAAGATTGCAGACATTTCTCAAGAAATTTCTGCAGCAAATCCGCGGGTAAATCCACAGGCAAAACGGCCTAGTGCGCACAGAGCCTAAAACACATTGTGTTCTGATGCCTTTTCTTTCCAGAAGATGCAGATTTGGTGCAGGAATATGGTGTATAAATTTCAGCTTCAAATCTGTATCTTTTGGCAAAAGAACACGTTTTTCTGCCAGGAGATACAGGTTTGTGAACTCAGTGACCTAACTTGAGGTTAGGTCACTGAGTTTAATGAGATCACCTGAGGTCAGTTTACCTGCGGTCATAGGTGAGGTACCAAGGGAACCTCAGCTATGACCGCAGATAAACTGAGTGATGTCACTGTTTGAAGCCACAGTGTGTAGACATATTCTGTGCCTGCGCTCTGACTTCCGTATGTATGTAGCAGAGCTGGAATCGTCATGGGACCGCATGTGGATTGCGTCGGAACTGGGTGTTTGGGGTTAATAAAGGGGTGAAAGATGATGGGGTTTTTTGTATTTTATTTCAAAAAAGGATTTTTTCGGTGTTTGTGTTTCTTTTCACTTACAGATTAGTACTGAGGAGAGTCTCATAGACACCTCCCACTACTAATCTAGGGCTTAGTGGAAGCTGTGAGCTGTCATTAACCCCCTTATATTACCCCTATTGCCACTGCACCAGGACAATCTGAATGAGCCAGGTAAGGTGCCATCTGATTGATGCGACAATCCTGGGCGGCTGCAGGCTGCTATTTTTAGTTGGGCGGAGAGGAGACCAATAACCATGGGTCACCCCAACCTGAGAATAACAGCCCTGAGCTGTCTGCTTTATCATGGCTGGGTATCAAAATTGCAGGGGGGGGGGGGCATGCCGTTTTTTAAAATTATTTATTTAAATAATTTTTGAAAAAAGCTACATGGGGTCTATCTTATTTTGATTCACAGCCAAAATAAGCGCATGACTGGGGGCTGCAGCCTGTAGCCGTATGCTTTATCTTTGCTGGGTATCATAATATGGGTGGACCTTGTGAGCATGTGTGTATATGTGTGTGTATGAACCTGTTTATAGCTCATTGTCCCATACCTGTGACATGTTTTTGCAATCACAGTGCTGTCAAGAGTGGAACAGTCCAAAGTTTGCATCCTGGCAAAATGCTGTCCTCTGTGATTTTTTTTTTTTATTATTATTATTATTGCCTGGACACCTCCTGTCTGTCAGTTGATTTAAGGCCGCTTTACACGCAACGACATCGCTAACGAGATGTCGTTGAGGTCATGGAATTTGTGACGCACATCCGGCCTCGTTAGCAACGTTGTTGCGCGTGAAACGCACGAACGTCCGTTAACGATCAAAATTGCTTACCTAATCGTTGACGCGTCGTTCGTTTCCCGATTATCGTTGCTGTTGCAGGACGCAGGTTGTTCCTGCGGCAGCACACATCGCTGCGTGTGACACCGCAGGAATGAGAAACATCACCTTACCTGCGGCCGCCTGCAATGAGGAAGGAAGTAGGTGGGCGGGATGTTCGGCCCCAAATCTCCGCCCCTCCGCTTCTATTGGGCGGCCGCTTAGTGACGCCGCTGTGATGCCGAACGAACCGCCCCCTTAGAAAGGAGACGGTTCGCCGGCCACAGAGACGTCGCTTGGCAGGTAAGTCCGTGTGATGGGGAAAAACAAGATTGTGCGCCACGGGCAGCGATTTGCCCGTGACGCACAAACGACGGGGGCGGGTGCGATCGGCAGCCACAACGCTAGTGATGTCGCTGTGTGTAAAGTGGCCTTTAGTCAGTAACCTGTAGAGCTTGAGCAGATGTCCTGCGCTCACATCATAACAGCTCACTTCTCACAACTTTCTCGGAGCCCAGGACATACAAGCACTGTTTAAATGTAAGGAAATGCCTCTCATTGGCCTATGAGGAAGGCTCCATTTTGGAGTTGCACCATCCTACACTCTGGTATGGAATAAGTTATCTATTTTTTCACAATAATCATTTGGAAGTTCTACTTCCTTTTTGCTTTTTTTTTTTATCTATTTATCTACAGTTGAAACCAGATGTTTCCCTCCGCTCTCTATAAAGACACATCTGCAGGTTTTTCCCTCCGCTCTCTATAAAGACACATCTGCAGGTTTTTCCCTCCGCTCTCTATAAAGACACATCTGCAGGTTTTTCCCTCCGCTCTCTATGAAGACACATCTGCAGCTTTTTCCCTCCGCTCTCTATAAAGACACATCTGCAGCTTTTTCCCTCCGCTCTCTATAAAGACACATCTGCAGGTTTTTCCCTCTGCTCTCTATGAAGACATATCTGCAGGTTTTTCCCTCCGCTCTCTATGAAGACACATCTGCAGGTTTTTCCCTCCGCTCCCTATAAAGACACATCTGCAGGTGTTTCTCACTATCTGACATGAAATCAGAATAAACCTTTCCTGTTTTAGGTCAATTAGGAACCAGAATAATGAGAGAGAGAATGTTATAAGGCATTTTTATTACTTTCCGCAAAGTCAAAAGTTTACATACATTTCATTAGTATTTGGTGCCATTGTCCTTACATTGTATGACTTGGGTGAAACGTTATGGATCTCCTTCCACAAGCTTCTCACAATAGTTGGTAGGAATTTGGGCCCATTCCTCCTGACAGAAATGGTGTAACTGAGCCATGTTTGTAGGTCACCTTGCTCGCATCGGCCTTTTCAGTTTTGCCCATACATTTTCAATAGGATTGAGATCAGGGCTTTGTGATGGCCACTCCGAAACATTGACTTTGTTATCCTTAAGCCACTTTGTAACCAGTTTGGCAGTATGCTTTGGGTCGTTGTCCATTTGGAAGACCCATTTCCGCCCAAACTTTTAAGTTTCCGGCTCATGTCTTGAGATGTTCTTCAGTATTGCCACATAATCTTCTTTCCTCATCATGCCATCTATTTTGTGAAGTACAACAGTCCCTCCTGCAGCAAAACAACCCCACAATATGATGCGGCCACCCCCGTGTTTCACAGTTGGGATGATGTTCTTAGGCTTCAAAGCTTCTCCCTTTTTTATACAAAGCGTAACGATGGTCATTATGGCCAAACAGTTCAACTTTAGTTTTGTCAGACCACAGGATGTCTCTAAAAATTAAGGTCTGTGTTCCTGTGTGCATTTGCAAATATTAAAGAAGTTGTCAGACCACAAAATCCAAACATTTTTTTAAGCTAATCCGTGCTGTATTGTCCTCTAGAACATCCCTACATTATTTTTTTGTTTTGTTTTTAACGTTTGTTCCTCTTGAATTATCCCTTTATTCTCTGCACTCACTTTATTTACCTGCAGCTCAACCAAACATGACATTTTCCTGTGCTTGGTTGCCAAACTTCACAGTCAGAGCTGTACTGCCCGGCCTCACTGTCCAGCCCCGCCCTCTACACGCTCATTGGCTGTCAGTGTTCTGCCCCAGCACCTGATAGATAAATGACCACTGTGTAATGAAAACTACATATAGCGCCTAACTGTAGTAGATATATACACCACGTGTGTATTGTATCACACACACACACACACACACACACACACACACACTCTCTATCTTTATCTCACCCTCATATATATACACATGCTCACACACATGTACATGTACACTACAGTTCAAAAGTTTGGGGTCACCCAGACAATTTTGTCTTTTCCATGAAAAATCATACTTTTATTTGTCGAATGAGTTGCATAATGGATAGAGAATATCGTCCAGACAGTGCCGAGGTTAGAAATAATGATTTTTACTTGAAATAATAATTTTCTCTTCACACTTTGCTTTCGGCACAGAATGCTCCTTTGCAGCAATTCCAGCTTTGCAGACCTTTGGCATTCTAGCTGGTAATATGCGGAGGTAATCTGGAGATATTTCACCCCATGCTTCCCCCCCTCCACAAGTTGGATTGGCTTGATGGGCACTTCTTGCACCATACGGTCAAGCTGCTCCCACAACAGCTCAATAGGGTTGAGGTCTGGTGACTGGGTCGGCCACTCCATTACAGATAGAATACCAGCTGGCGGCTTCTTCCCTAAATAGTTCATGCATAATTTGAAGGTTGCTTTAGGTCATTGTCCTGTTGTAGGATGAAATTGCCTCCGATCAAGCGCTGTCCACAGGGTATGGCATGGTATTGCAAAATGGAGTGATAGCCTTCCTTATTCAAAATCCATTTACCTTGTACAAATCTCTCACTTTACCAGCACCATAGCAACCCCAGACCATCACATTACCTCCACCATGCTTGACAGATGGCGTCAGGCAGTCTTCCAGCATCTTTTCAGTTGTTCTGCGCCTCACAAATGTTCTTCTGTGTGATCCAAATACCTCAAACTTCGATTCATCTGTCCTTAACACTTTATTCCAATCTTCCTCTGTCCAACGTCTATGTTCTTTTGCCCATATTAATCTTTTCCTTTTATTAGCCAGGCTCAGATATGGCTTTTTCTTTGCCACTCTGCCCTGAAGGCCAGCATCCCGGAGTCGCCTCTTCACTGTAGATGTTGACACGGCATTTTGCGGGTACTATTTAATGAAGCTGCCAGTTGAGGACCTGTGAGGCGTAGATTTCTCACACTAGAGCCTCTAATGTAGTTGTCTTGTTGCTCAGTTGTGCAGCGGGGCCTCCCACTTCTCTTTCTACTCTGGTTAGAGCCTGTTTGTGCTCTCCTCTGAAGGGAATAGTACACACCGTTGTAGGAAATCTTCAGTTTCTTGGCAATTTCTCTAATGGAATATCCTTAATTTCTAAAAACAAGAATAGACTGTCGAGTTTCACATGAAAGTTCTCTTTTTCTGGCCATTTTGAGAGTTTAATGGAATCAACAAATGTAATGCTCCAGATTCTCAACTAGCTCAAAGGAAGGTCGGTTTTATAGCTTCTCTAATCAGCAAAACTGTTTTCAGCTGTGCTAACATACTTGCACAAGGGTTTTCAAGGGATTTCTAAACATCCATTAGTCTTATAACACAGTTAGCAAACACAATGTACCATTAGAACACTGGAGTGGTGGTTGTTGGAAATGGGCCTCTATACACCTATATAGAAATTGCATTAAAAACCAGACGTTTGCAGCTAGAATAGTCATTTACCACATTAACAATGTATAGAGTGTATTTCTGTTTAATTTAATGTTAGCTTCATTGAAAAAAAATGTGCTTTTCTTTCAAAAATAAGGAAATATCTAAATGACCCTAAACTTTTGAACTGTAGTGTGTACACACACACACATATACACACACACATATTTATATACACACACACCCACACATATACAAATTTATATATATACACACACACACACACACACACACGCATACACACCTGGAGTTAGATAATGTTATATCATACAATCCCTCCTCATGCACTCTTTTCTCCCCCCTTGGTCTCTCTTCTCTCCCTCGTGATCTCTCTACTCTTGTGCTGTCTTCTCTGCCCCCCAGCGCTGTCTCCTCTCCCCTGTGCTCTCTCTTCTCCCCCTACTCTGTGGCTGAGCGGTGTCCCAGCGATGCATAGATCAGTGCTGACCGCAGGTGTCAGGTCACGTCCCTGGTCTCTGCTCCTGGCTGTATTCAAAAGCCAGGAGCACCAGATGCTGCGCTCATCACATAATGCAGGGAGACAGCGCATGGGAGGAGATATCGCACGGGGGAGGGGGGAGAGTTACCCGGACCCCATATATCATAAAGGGCTGGGGATACCGTCGGGCAAACAGCATGGACAGTGTACCCCAACAGTGAGTTGGCCACCCGTTTTGTCCAGGGCCCCAGCACATACAGTGCAGGGGAGAAGAATGTGAACACACAGATAGCAGGGGGCGGGGGAGACTACAGAATGTGAGGAGGGTGCGGGGAAAAATGAGAGTGGATGGGGACTGCGTCGCACTGTACCTGGTCGGCAGCTAGGCAGCAACATGATGCCCATCAAGCTCTTGCCCCTGTCGACGTGGCATTACAGGAAGCAGCAAAAATGATAGCAGGAGCGGTCACATGACCGCTCTGAGCCTGGGGAGAGGGGCTGACAGCAGCGCAGGTAGGTAGTTGCTATCTACATTCATGCCCCTATGTAGCCCAATAGTGAAATAAAAAAATAAGCAAAATAACCCTTTTAGACTGGCTTTCTTATGTTTCTTTTGGAGTAATAGCTTCTTCCTGGCAGAGTGGCCTTTCAGCCCATGTTGATACGGTAGTCGTTTTACAGTGGATAATGACACAGTCTTACCAGCTTCCACCAGCATCTTCACAAGGTATTTTGCTTCTATTCTTGGGATAATATGCACATGTCTGAACAAAGCACGTTCATCTCTGGTGCACAGAACTCGCCTCCTTTCTGAGCGGTACGATGGCTGGACATTCCCTTTTTTTTTAATTTGCATATAATTGTTTGTTCTGGTAAACGAGGCACCTTCAGGTATTTGGAAATTGCACCAAAGGATGAACCAGACTTGTGCCAGTCCACAATTCTCTTCCTGAGATCTTTGCTTCTTTGTGTAGCATCATGGGAAAATGAAAAGAAATCAGATGCGTGTTTCAGATGTGCATTACAATACATCCACAGGTGTGTCTTTAATTAACTCAGATGTTGCCAATAAACCAATCAGAAGCTTCCAAAGACATGACATCATCATATGGGCTGTCCCATATTGTTTAAAGGCATAGTACTCTTGGTGTATGTAAACTTTTGACTTTGCCTAAAGTAATAAAAATGCCTTAAAACATTCTCTCTCTCTCATTAAATAAGCTATCTATCTATCTAGCTACAAATATTAGCCATCTATATCCATCCATCTATCTATATCTATCTCTATCCACCCATCTTTGATGTGTATTTATCTTCTCTGTAACCTTCATTTTCTCGCCTTTGTTGAGTTCTTGCTGGTACGTCCGTCCCCTACACGCTATCCATACATTCTGGATACATTAATGTGCTGACGGGCCGCATTCCTGATCCTCGTACTTCCTTACACTGCAGCACTCTACAGTAAAACTCCTTAATTTATAAGCACTTTTATGAGCATTACTTTTCCACTCATTTTCGTTTAATTGGATCAGCACTTTTATTGAACAAATTCCACCGGCTAATATCCTCATTAAATCCAGCAATGCACGATAATACCGGCATGTACAGGAAATGGAGCTGCATTTTTACTTTTAGAAAAGATTTACTTCTTGTTTGGATTTAAAGTCATGTGTAACGACTGCCCGGTCACAGTGAGAAGAAAGTAGGTATGCATGTGTGACGATTGCCTGGTGTAGGTATGCATGTGTGACGATTCCCGGTGTAGGTATGCATGTGTGACGATTTCCGGTGTAGGTATGCATGTGTGACGATTGCCCGGTGTAGGTATGCATGTGTGACGATTGCCTGCTGTAGGTATGCATGTGTGACGATTTCCGGTGTAGGTATGCATGTGTGACGATTGCCCGGTGTAGGTATGCATGTGTGATGATTGCCTGCTGTAGGTATGCATGTGTGACGATTGCCCGCTCACCATGAGAAGAAAGTAGGTATTCATGTGTGATGATTGCCCGGTCACCATGAGAAGAAAGTAGGTATGCATGTGTGACGATTGCCTGGTCACCATGAGAAGAAAGTAGGTATGCATGTGTGACGATTGCCCGGTCACCATGACCATGAGAAGAAAAAAGGTATGAATGTGTGACGATTGCCCCATCACCATGAGAAGAAAATAGGTATGAATGTGTGACGAGTGCCTGGTCACCATGAGAAGAAAGTAGGTATGCATGTGTGACGATTGCCTGGTCACCATGAGAAGAAAGTAGGTATGCATGTGTGATGATTGCCCGGTGTAGGTATGCATGTGTGACGATTGCCCGCTGTAGGTGTGCACGTGTGACGATTGCCTGGTGTAGGTATGCATGTGTGACGATTGCCTGGTCACCATGAGAAGAAAGTAGGTATGCATGTGTGACGATTGCCCGGTCACCATGAGAAGAAAGTAGGTATGAATGTGTGACGATTCCCGGTGTAGGTATGCATGTGTGACGATTGCCCGCTGTAGGTATGCATGTGTGACGATTGCCTGGTCACCATGAGAAGAAAGTAGGTATGCATGTGTGACGATTGCCCGGTCACCATGAGAAGAAAGTAGGTATGCATGTGTGATGATTGCCCGGTCAACCATGAGAAGAAAGTAGGTATGCATGTGTGGCAATTGCGCGCTGTAGGTATGCATGTGTGACGACGATTGCCTGGTGTAGGTATGCATGTGTGATGATTGCCTGGTCACCATGAGAAGAAAGTAGGTATGCATGTGTGACGATTGCCTGGTCACAATGAGAAGAAAGTAGGTATTAGAGATGAGTCAACCCCCTCGAGTTCGGTTCGGTTCATCGAATGGAGGCTCCGTTCGGCGAATGTTCAACGAACCCCTTCGAACCCCATTGAAATCGTTCGAGTTCGTCGAACGACTCGAACACCCCCCAAAATCACTCGAACATGAAATTGGCGAATCATTCGACTCGAACATTGCTCAACCCTAGTAGGTATGCATGTGATGTGTGACAATTGCCTGGTCACCATGAGAAGAAAGTAGGTATGCATGTGTGAGATACGGAGTAATAACAGGACCCCCTACACCAGGGAGAACACGTCCATCTTGACTAAAATTCCCCATTTCATATTCAATAAGACGTGGTCTCTTCTGTCAGGTTTGTTGTAGAAAATACTTGTATCCTCCATCCAATTTCGGACCCAAGCTTTCTTCTGAGAGACTATGATCCATCCATGCCTGCTCACCATCTCATGAATACACATTTGTACTTGCATTCATCTATCTAATGATGGAGCATTCTGGTGTCAGGCAGGGCAACCCTTCCAGGAGCTGTTTCCGGGAATTTTGCCACTTCTGATCATCTGGGAGGTCTCCCCTTTTTACAGGCGTCTCCTGAAAGTTTTGGACAAGTGTAACTGCACTTTCAGTATATTTTTGATATTTCTCTGTGGTGCGTATACATTAAGGAATACCTATATCTGGATATTATATGATTAAAAAGCTGCCAATCAGTGGTGTGGGCGGGGTTATAAACAGCTCAGCATTCTGAGCTCTGCTACATCCGCAGAAGAGAACTGTGATTCTATCACAACTGCTGCACCCAGTAAACCATGTGACACATCACTGGAATCAGAGTCTCTGACCCTACATCATGCTGCTGTCAGATTACATATCAAAAACCAGGTGACAGAGTCCCGTTAAATACATGCTGTGGAGGTTAAGCTCACTCGGCTGTGGGTCGAGGTGATAACAGAAAAGTTTTTTTGTTAAAATCAGCTGGTTTATTTAGGCTTCATTAACCTGTGAAAAATAACATTCGCAAATTCAAAAAAGCCTTTGTCTGGCATAAAGGAACAAACAGAACTTAACAGTCCATATACTGCTGCAGGGTCTGCCCGCTCAGGTAAGTATCCAGCTCTATTAGCACAAGCACTTTGGTGGAGGTCTGCACACCTCTGCACACACTGAATCAAAAGGTCTCCATTTTAATTCCTGCAGCACGCCCTAGGGTGAAGATATGTAAACAGCCGTCCCACTCATCTTTGTTCACAAAAACCCGGCCCTGTCATGGCCTATTAGCCCTCTCAGCATTTAACATGTTGGAGCCTGCTTCTGGTTTTCCATCACTGAGGCTATCAACCTCAGTGTAACATATCTCCCTTCAAGGATTTCACTAATGACCATCTTTAGTAATGATTGAGTGTGCTCGGCACTGCTCGTTACTCGATCGAGCATAAGGGTGCTCGGGTACTCATGGAGCTCGACTATCGCTGATGCTTGGCTGTTTCATCTGTGAAACAATGACCACAACCCACAGGCTCACTTCAGTGCATGATGTGTGCAGGCACCCCAGTGCAGGGCCACCACCAGGGTGGACAAACAGGACTCTAGTCCGGGGCACCAACAGAAGGGGGGCCCCTTCACGCTTCATTTATTGGCTTGTGTGTGAGGTGTGGAGGTGGAGCAGGAATGGAGGTGGAGCTGGAGTGGAGTCTCAAGGGGGCCCCAAAATTATGCCAGTCAGGGGCCCTGAAATTCCTAGTGACAGCCCTGCCCAGTGAGAGCTAGTTGCAGTCTCTGAATGGCTCTAAGGGGTACTTTGCACGTTGCGACATCGCTACTGCGATATCATCGGGGTCAAATTGAAAGTGATGTACATCCGGCGCCGGTATCGACCTCGCAACGTGTAAAGGCTAGGAGAGAAGATGAACGAGCGTGAAACAGTCAAAAATCGGTGATCTGTGTCACGTCGTTCATTTGCATAATGTCGGTGCGTCTGCAGGTACGATGTTGTTTGTCGTTCCTGTAGCTCAACACATCGCTGTGTGTGAAGCCGCAGGAGCGACAAACATCTCCTTACCTGCGCCCGCCGTCCACCGGCAATGCGGAAGGGAGAAGGTGGGCGGGATCTTTACATCCCGCTCATCTCTGCCCCTCCACTTCTATTGGTCGGCTGATTAGTGACGTCGCGGTGACGCCGAACGCACCGCCTCCTTGAAGGAGGGATTCTTCGGCAGTCACAGCGACGTCGCCGACCAGGTAAGTGCGTGTGAAGCTGCCGTAGCGATAATGTTTGCTACGGCAGCTATCACAAGATATCGCATGTGCGACGGGGGCGGGGCCTATCGCGCTCGGCATCGCTATCATCGGCTAGCGATGTCGCAGCGTGCAAAGTACCCCTAACTGGGGGTAAAGGAACACTTTTGGATGTAGTGTATTAGAAGGGAAAAAATTCTAGGTAGGTAAAAAAGGTCAGGAGGTGTGTGCAGAGTCGAATGTTGCATGACAATCTTTAGCTATTATCCTAAACTTATTTGGCATTAATTTTAAACTAGTGTCTTCTTCATTTATAACCAGATTTGTCTTTTTGCGCCGTCATACATGCTGCTGTCTGATGATGTAACTCCAAAGGACCACAAAATCAGAAGAGCAAAATACTGGCAAAGTTACTACACATTTTGTGTAGGTCTGTAAGTCGTAAATACTTTCTTAAAAAAGTTGAATTTTTCCATAGCAATAAAAAAAACCATACACCATGAAATGCATCCAAATTTCAAGAATCGTATTTATCTTCATATAACTCGGTCAAAACAAACAAACAAAGCGTAACGCGGTCATGGGAGAGACCTTGTTCGAATTAACATCTCGCTCTTAAAAACAACTTCTTTTGGTTTAAGTCTTGGCAAAACGACTGCTCAGAGTAAGAAAAAGTTATCGAGATACAGCAACTGTCCTGGCTCGCTCCTTCATGACGTGAAACCATCCCTCAACTTCCTTGCTTGGCTCCAAACCATATCCTCTGGTGTAATGAGAAAAAGGTTCGTAGCTTAAAACTATGAATCAAAAGTTTGACGGCACGTTTGTAAATGAAAGAGCGTTTTCATCTCTATTATTTAGGAATGTAATGTAAGTAAACCTATTTGGTAAAGATTTCTGATGTGGTGTAATGCTGAATGTCGCCTGTGGTGGCGCTGCAGGGATATTGAACAATTACTGACCGCTTTGATTCTTGGGGTTCTTTGCGTATGTTCTTTTTATCAGCAAGACCGTGGATGAGAAATATAAAAAGATACTTACCTACTAGTCTGGTGAACGCTGCTAGTTGTCTTGCTTCCACTTCCAATGGGGAACATCATATGACTTCTGCATTCAGTGACCTATGAGCGGTAAAGAGCACTAGTAGACTTTTTTTCTTTTACTCAAATGAGATGTGAGCGCTGCAAGCAATCAGTCACCAATGACTGAATGTAGCAGTCACGAGATACGGTGGAACTACTGAAGAACGGCCGGGCCCCGGTAGATTCATAACCTCATCAATGTCATTCCAACCTATTCCCACTCATAATACAGTTAAGGCCCCGTTACACGCAACGACGTATCTAACGATATATCGCCGGGGTCACGGATTCCGTGACACACATCCAGCATTGTTAGCGACATCGTTGCGTATGACACCAACGAGCGACCGTTAACGATGGAAAATACTCACCAAATCGTCCATCGTTGACACGTCGTTCATTTTCAAAAAATAGTTGACTGTTGAGGACGCAAGTTGTTCGTCGTTCCCGAGGCAGCACACATCGCTACGTGTGACACCTCGGGAACGACGAACTACAGCTTACCTGCGGCCGCCGGCAATGAGGAAGGAAGGAGGTGGGCGGGATGTTACGGCCGCTCATCTCTGCCCCTCCGCTTCTATTGGGCGGCCGCTTAGTGACGCTGCTGTGACGCCGCACGAACCGCCCCCTTAGAAAGGAGGCGGTTCGCCGGCCACAGCGACGTCGCTAGGCAGGTAAGTCCGTGTGACGGCTTCTAACGATACTGTGCGCCACGGGCAGCGATTTGCCGGTGACGCACAAACGGGGACGGGTACGCTCGCTAGCGATATCGCTGCGTGTAAAGCTCCCTTAAAGTCCAGAAATATTTGGACAGTGACACAAGTTTTGGCCTTTTAGCTGTTTACTAAAACATATTCAAGATACAGTTGGGCTTAAAGTGCAGACTCAGCTTTAATTTGAGGGTATTCAAAAACTAAATTGGGTAATGGTTCGAGAATTACAACTTAATATGTAGCTGCCTCTTTTTCAAGGAAGCCAAAAAAATTGGACAATTATCTCAAAAGCTCTTTGATGGGCTGTACGGGCTATTCCCTTGTTAATCCATCAAAAATTAAGCAAGTAAAAGGTCTGGAGATGATTCCAGGCATTGCATTTGAAAGCTGTTACTGTGAACCTATAAGGAGATGGACATACTGCCCCATCCCCCCTTGAAGACAGCAATGTTATTTTTATAGTGTAATGTGTGTGATAATGTGAAATAATGATGGGCAAATCCGAACTGTAAAGTTCTAGGTCTGTACTGAACACTAGGGTCCGTGCACAGACCCTGAACACAGACTTCTGTGTTACTGTTCAGGTTCGGCCACTTGGATAATAATAAAAAAAAAAACAGGAAAAAGGCAGCAAAATGGGATTAAAGCAGGAGAATACTACTTACTGAGTTTCCTCTCTCGTGGCTGTCACACTGCTTCCGGGTCTACTCAATAACTCTCATGAATATTCACTGCTTCCCTGCCCACCCTCTGTGACAGGGTCTGTGATTGGTTGCAGTCAGACTGCCAGCTTCTGTGATTGGTTGCCCTCACAGTAGCTGTCCGGGTCCCCGAAGTGGGGTGTAAAAATAAATAAATAATTGGAAAGAATGGCATAGGGTCTCCCATATTTTAAAACCCACTGCAAATAAAGCAGATGGCTGGAGGCTGTAGTTAAATTAATTTTAAAAAAAACCTATGTGCGATTTTTGAGACCCCCACCTATTACTAATCATGTAAGAAAAAAAAAAATACCAACCCTGGGGTGGCCGCAGGCTGCTATTTTTAGGCTGGGGAGGGCCCAATAACAATGAGGATACTAGCCCCCCCGGTGTATGCTTTTCTTTTGGTTGGGTTTCAGAATTGGGGGGGACCCCATGACATTTTTTAAAAATGTTTAAATAATTTAAATAAAAGCCATTTGGGATCCCTCGTATTTTGATAAATAGCCAACATGAAGCACGCAACTGGGGGTTTCTGCCTCCAGCTGCCTGCTTTATCTGCTCTGGATATGAAAATATGGGGATAGCACGTCATTTTTTCCAATTATTTATTTTTACACTCTACTCCAGTTACCCCGACAGCTAGTGTGAGGATAACCAATCAAAGACGCCAGCACAGAGGGTGGGGACGCAGTCTGACTGCAATCAATCAAAGACGCTGTCTCAGAGAGTGGGTGGGGGAAGCAGTAAATATTTATGAAAGGTAATGAGCAGACCCGGAAGCAATGTGAAAGCCCTGCTGAGACTCAGTATAATTGTCTTGCTTCAATCCCAGTTTTGCTTCCTTTGCAGCCCCCTAGCCCTTAATAACACAATTTGAGAGCACATCGGTTGGGTCCCTTAGAATTATATGGGTTCAGTGTCCGAGCTCAAGTTCGTGTTCAAGTCCGGTTCCGAACCGGACTTTTTTTTTTTTTTTTAAAGCCCGGCCGCAACCATGTGGCACTTTGATTTTATCTGTATGCCTCTGAATTCATATCTGCATATTGTTTGCTCTTCCAGATTATTAACCCATTATTTTCACTATAAGGCATTCTGCTTTGCTAAGCATTTGCTTGTGCCTTTAGTGTAATATCCGCTTTTAGGGTCGGAACTTATCTTAGACGTCCTATTTTCAGTTCTAAACTCTGTTTTCCTAATACCTGGTTTGGCTTAGCTGATCTGACCTGTAAGTGATATCTTAACCATCAGAGGCATAGCTAGAAGTTCAGCTCCTGATTTTCTGCCAGGAGTTGCAAATTTGGTGCTGAAATCTGGTGCAGACTTTTCAGTAACAAATTTGCACTTCCTGGCAGAAAATCGCACCAAAACAGGTGCGATTTGAGGTGTAGATTGGGTGCAGGAATATGGTGAAGAAATTTCAGCACCAAATCTGCATCTCTTGGCAAAAAAAATCCTGCTGTTTTCATCCAGTAGATTAAGGTCTGTGAACTTCGTAACCTCACCTCACTCCATTTATTGAAGTCACCTGAATTTAGGTTAGCTTCGGTCACAGATGGAGAACTGTGGGAACCTCCAGATGGGACCACAAATTACCTGAGTGACATCACCAGTCATCACTGAGGCTCAGTCTGATTCCAGAAGCCCCCAGTGGGCGATCATGTTCTGTGCCCATGAGCTGTGACGTCAGTAATGTAGCAGATCTGGAATCATCATGGGACCTCGTGTGGATTATGTCGCACCTGGGTGTGTGGGGGGTTAATAAAAGGGTGAATGGGGTAGGGTTTTTTTGTATTTTATTTCAAATAAAGGATTTTACTGGTGTTTGTGTTTATTTCTTTATACTTAGCTTAATAATGGGGGGCCTCATAGACACCTCCCATTACTAATCTAGCACTTAGTGGCAGCTGTGAGCTGTCATTAACCCCTTATTACCCCAATTGCCACCGCACCAGGGCAATAAAGATGAGCCAGGCAAAGCGAAGGGATTGTCGAATCTAATGAATGCAACAATCCTGGGTGGCTTCAGGCTGCTATTTTTAGACTGGGGGCCCAATAAGCAGGTGTCTCCCTAGCCTGAGAATACCAGCCCCCAGCTGTTGGCTTTATCATAGCTGGGTATCAAAATTTGGGAGGGGGGGGGGGGGGGGCACACACCGTTTTTTAAAATGATTTAAATAATTTAAAAAAAAAAGCTGCATGTGGTCCCTCTTATTTTGTGCACAGGCAAGATAAGCACACAGCTGGGGGAGCCAGCCTGTAGCCGTATCCTTTATCTGTGCTGGGTATCATAATATCGGGGGACCCTATGCCAATTGTTTTATTTTTACACCAATATAGACAGACAGCATCTCTGATTGAAAGCAGTCAGACATGCTGTCACACAGCGTGGGGGCGCATCTGACTGCAACCAATCAGAGACGCGGGCACTGCCACTGGGCAGGAGACGCAGAGCATATGCATGAAGGATAATGAGTGGCCCTGGAAGTAGCTTTACAGCTGTGCGGAGACTGGTAAGTATGCTCCACTCCCTCTGTCCCTTCTACCACTATTTTTAAGAGCCTGATTTGGGTCCACATAGACTTATATGGGGTCTGGTCAGCTATTCAGGATCCATTTCGGGCCCAAATCGGATTTTTCTTTGAAACCCGGTTGGACCCGCCTAGATTAGGTATCTGCAAGTCCGCCCATCACTAATTACTACTCATTTTTTCATCCGACAGCCATCTAATGCATGTGGCCATCTTTAGGAAAGAGCGCCCTAAATTGCGTTGTTCAAGAAGTGATGATAATCTAGCTAAATTATCTGTATAAATTCTGCAATGTTTGCATACAGGGGCGGATTAAGGGATTATCACCTTCTGACGATCCCACACAGCGCCACTTTCAGAAGCAGCATTGACCTCTTCTGGTCTGGATCCGGCCGAATAACGCAGGCAGCACAATTAAATCATCATGCATCCTCCGTCATGCCAAAGTTGGGAGCTTCTACAAAATAAAACAAAAATTGGAATGTAGAATCCTGGCACATCGTGAAAATGCCACCCAGCACTTTGCACTCCTGAATGCCTTCCTGCAACTTTGAGCCATAACATTTTGCAAAAAAAATAGAGAAAAAAATGTAAGAAAATTAATTTTCTTGTCTAAAAGTCTGATACTAACACACTAATTCTGTAGATACATAAACATCCCACTTCATTTTTAGCAATTAGTGCGGAAATATCCTCTCTGGTTAGAAAAAGGGGTGATAACATGAAGAAAGGTTCCTGGGGTTATTGACTGTGGTGATGGTGTTAACAGTAAAGGCCCCGTTACACGCAACGACGTATCTAACGATATATCGCCGGGGTCACGGATTCCGTGACGCACGTCCGGCATCGTTAGCGACGTCATTGCGTGTGACACAACGAGCCGCTGTTAACGATGGAAAATACTCACCAAATCGTCCATCGTTGACACATCGTTCATTTTAAAAAAGATCGTTGATTGTTGAGGACGTAGGTTGTTCGTCGTTCCCGAGGCACCACACATCGCTACGTGTGACACCTCGGGAACGACGAAGTACAGCTTACCTGCGGCCGCCGACAATGAGGAAGGAAGGAGGTGGGTGGGATGTTACATCCGCTCATCTCCGCCCCTCCGCTTCTATTGGGCGGCCGCTTAGTGACACCGCACGAACCGCCCCCTTAGAAAGGAGGCGGTTCCCCGGCAACAGCGACGTCGCTAGGCATGTAAGTACGTGTGACGTCTCCTAATGATATTGTGCACCACGAGCAGCGATTTGCCCTTGATGCACAAACGACGGGGGCGGGTACGCTCGCTAGCGATATCGCTGCGTGTAAAGCCCCCTTTAATAGGCTGTGATCTTTCTCATTGAAGTCACTTGAACACCCCATCCATTTTTTTAAGACTCGTATAACATGATGGTAAAAGTCTATTTTTACTGGCTCCCCAGAACCAGAATATTCTGGTAGGGACCAGAGTTTTTAGGGAACCTGTCATGTAAAAAAAAAAAAAAAAAAAATGCTATTAAATTGCAGATATGTGGTTAAACTGCAGGGTAATAGTGTTCTGATGCACAAAGAGCCCCACTGCCGGGAGGAAATTACTGTATTTTTTCGTTTTATAAGACGCCCCAGATTATAAAACGCACCCTACATTTAGAGGAAAAAAAGAAGGGGTCCGTTTTATACTCTGGTGGTGTCTTACCAGAGGGGGGGTGCCAGCGGTGGTTGAGCGGGGTCACAGGAGGCAGGGACGTTACTGGAGTTGGGCGCTGGGATGGGGGCTGTGCTGGCGTCAGTCTGTCCTATCTGCGGGGGTCATGCTGGCTATGTGGAACAGGGCGGTGCAGCGGGTGTCACAGTTGCTCTGTCGGCGGTGCGGGCTTCAAAGAAATGGCACCCGGAGTCGTTGCGTGCACAGATTGAACTCTCAGCTCAATGATAAGCTGAGATCACATCTGCGCTTGCGCCACCTCTGGGCGCCATTTTCCTTAAGTCTGCTGCTGAGAGATTAATTATTCCAGAGGCTCCATTTGTGCACACGCCGATTCCGGGCGCCATTTCTTTAAAGTCCGCACCGCCAACCAAGCATCTGGAACACCCGCTGTACCGCCCTGCTCCATAGACTCAGCAGGGCCTCCGCAGCCAGCACAGGCCCCCACCGCTAGCACAGCCCCCGCCGTGAACCCAGCCCCCATTCTCCAGCTCCCGGTAAGCTACATTCAGATTGTAAGATGCACCCCTCATTTACCTCCCAAATTTTTGTGAGGAAAAGTGCATCTGATAATCCGAAAAATACGGTAACTTTATTCCTCCTGTCAGCCTTGGGATTGCAGTCATAGAGGCACGGCCAGTTTCAGTCACCACTCTGAATAGTGAGCGGCGGCTGTAACCACGCCCTGGCACTGACAGTCGACTCTCTAGTAATGCACTTCTGACCTGGCTGTTGGTCAGTGCTGTGGCATGGTTACAGCCACTGCTCACTATGTGCTGAATGGTGACTGAAATCATGCCACTATGACTGAAAGCCCAGAGGATTAAAGTTAGCAGAGTAAGGGGCAACATCACTGTCACAAACCACCGGGGGGGTCACTCAGAAATCCCCCGCGCTGGCTACCAGTACGTCACAATCGGGGGGTAACAAGTGGGGGTCACCCCTCCTTTATACCTCCCGACCGACAGACAGAGCACGTGACGCGCTCTCTAGCGCCCCTCTTATAGTCAGGCCAATTATGGAATTGCCCGACAATAAGCAAGGAGGCCGCTATACTACTTATGCCGATTATTGAAGGGTCCCCGGTGAGAGTAGGGTATATATTCCCCCGACCTCCGCGGGCGGAATATATAATATCTTCCCGAATCTCACTGGCCTCCCCACAATAATCCTTGGCACAACTCGCTGCCACCAACCGCTTCACGGTAACTATTAGCCGAACACACAGACGTGGGATTCAAGATCGAGATAACAGAACAGCCCAAGATTAATTATATAATTTAATCAGCCTAAAGCACACTAGAAACTATAATATATACAATAGGGAATCTACAGAATATACATATGTCAGAGTACAGTTACAGATAAAGCATGGTTTACAAACAGGTATGCAATTCAATCAGTTACCTTGTGCGTCTGGCCACAGGGGGGCGCTGTAGACCAGGTTTCTAGGAACTCCCACAGATGTTTCCTGCACGTGACCCCCAGCGAAAGAACACTGGAAAATGGCCGAAGTAGGGTTATCAACCTGGGCAAATCCAGGTCCCCTCCTACCTTAGTGACCTCAGAGGGAGCACTGCTCCACCCCTGGCTTGAGTTATGGACAATCCACAACATGGAATATGGGCCATAACTTTGCCTGGGAGCGTCGTAGGCGGACGCCAATGCTCTCATTGTGACAGTTATGAATTTAGCTACAGAACGAGGGGACTCATGACCTGTCTGCCTGTTCCCCATTGGCTGATATCACGCCTGGGGCATTTCCCAATGTCCTGCTCCCATAAAAAGGGTGTGCCGGCATCGTCCGCATGCGGAGACACCATTTTTATGGTTGCCATATTTATCGGAAATATGGCTTGCGAGATATGAACCATTTTTTACTGGAGTCGTTCTGTCTGGCTATTTCCATAGCCTTGCTAACTAGCTAGCAGCCCCCACTACAGGGTCACGGCAGGGAGTCATCCTGTGTCCATTGTCCTCAAGCCACCTAATTTCCATATCACAGGACATGGCCATGGAGGTGTAAGTGGAACACTGAGAACAAGAAGGGAGGGGGCACTGCCAGGGAGTGATGAGGGATTATGACTGGAGTCATAATTCATCTTCATATCCCGGGATTTGCCTCACAATCACCTTTTTATAATGGACACGTTGACAATTTTCACAATTGCTGCATCTGGGCCAGGACAGCTGTTTTTTTGCTCATTGATGGAGCAATGAATTCTGAATTATACCAGCAAAGTCTAAAGAAAATGTCAGGACATCTGTCCATGAGCTGAATCTCAATTGAGTCATGTAACAAGACAACAACTCAAAGCACACAAATCATTCTACAAAAGAATGGTTAAAAACGAATAAAGTTGAAGTTCTGGAATGGTCATGGGCCATGGCAAAGTCCTGACCTTAAGGGGGTTGTCCACTACTCGGACAACCCCTTGTCATACACCATATTTGCTTTCCCATGAGGAGTAACATAGGAATTGGGACCACTTCTCTAGTTTTCGGCAATGTTGTCTCTAGTTATCCTTGGAATAGTTGAAAACTCTACTTCATGGAAAAACTAACAAATTCAGAGAATTTTGGCCAATGGTAGATACCCTACGTCCATCTTTTCCACCAGAGCATAAACGATATAGACCATTGCCACGTGGAATATAGGATTTGCTCTCACATGGAAATAATCCATTAATTCTAGGGGAATATCTTCCAAATAGATGTGAAACTGCTTAGAGATAAAGTGAAATCAGCTCGGGAAAGGCTTGATTGTACTTTGAAAGACGGCCAATGACTTAGTTCACAATTCAGAGGCTCTTCTTGAGCAACATTCCAAAACCTCCTCACATTCCTATGGAGTCTTTGATCTCATCTTCAAATAAGCATAAATTCTAGCAGAAGATGCTCTGATGATTAAAATAAATCTTTGCTACCTTCTTAACGCACTTGTTATGTCAAAACTTGGACAAGTCGTCTGGTAAATGAGCTGAAGCGTCTCTTTCATTTGCTTAAGTTATTTTGTTTCAGCAAGACAAAAGGAAACGGCCTAATGGGCCACACTTTATGATTCACCTCTTCTCCAACATAGCTGTGCATAGAATAAACATTCATGTGGGTTGTTTTTTTTTTTGCAAAAGGTCAAAGAAGAGGAGGTCCTCATAGACCTTTAAATCCAGACAGGGTGGAGGTGCCCTAATACTTTTATGAGGGGCTCGGAAATAATTCCACCATGTCATCAGGAGATCCAAGAGTGTATATTATTGGTCTGGGCACTCACCACAGCAATCGGCGGATACTGCGTGTACTCCTTGAGCCTTATCGAGGCAGCCTCTCACTAGCAGCAGGTTCCAACTGATGAAGGTCTGAAGTCAGAACGAAATGTCTTGTTTTTGGGCTGGCTGCGGCTCAAAACTAAATTTCACGTATGATACCACATTGGAGTCTCTTGTTATATTAATGCTTACACTACGGGTTTAGACCCTACAAGTGCACCCAGACATAGTCAGAAGGGCCGTGCTTTGTATAATACGGGTGTGAGAGATGGACCTACCATTCTTAAGATACAAAATCTCTTGTACAATTATCTGAACACTTTAAATGAGTTTGTCTTAAGTGTATATGGACGTCACCTGATCTGGACACCACTATAAGGCTATGTTCACACTAGAAAAATGATTTTTCTTAAGAAATTTCTTAAGAAATTTCTTAAGAGTGCACCTGTGTTAAAAAACGCACCAAAAACGCACCTGCGTTTTTGCCGCGTTTTCGGTGCGTTTTTGGTCCGTTTTTGGTCCGTTTTAGGTCCGTTTTAGGTCCGTTTTTGGTGCGTTTTTACCGCTGGTTGCTCCCTGCGTTATTGTGCCAATTATCTATGGCAAAAAACGCAGTTAGCTGCAGAAAAGAAGTGACATGCTCATTCTTTTTCTTAAGAAAATCTACTGAAAGAATTTTCTTAAGAAAAAAACGCAGTGTGTGCACAGCTAATTTTTTTTGCCATAGGTTTTGCTGGGGAATGTCTGCAGAAAGGTTACAAGAATTTCTCAAGAAATTTCTGCAGCAAAAACGGACCAAAAACGGACCAAAAACGCAGGTAAAAAACGCAGTGTGTGAACACAGCCTTAGGCCTAAGACACATTGCATCAAAATCGGAGAGAGTGGAATGTGATAAAACATCGCATTCCACTCGGACCAATATTAGCCTGTGTGTCAGCACCCATGAGCGATTATTTTCTCAGCCGTAATCGGACCGAGAAAACAATCACAGCATGCTGCGAGTGTAATGTGATCCTAGATTCTCTCGCACCCATTCAAGTCTATGGGGCGCGAGAAAAATCGCACTGCACTCGCGGTACACCGGTGTACTGTGAGTGCAGGGCAAGAATGGCAATAGCCGGCAGCGGAGGAGAGAGAGAGAGAGCGAGAAATCCCTCCCTCCCCTCCTCAGCACTGGCCCGCCCCTCCTCAGTGCCAGCCTGCCTGCCCGCAGCTGTGGTCTGATCGCACGATCGGACCTCAGTCGCAGTGACGCTTGCATGACACTTGGCTCCCGCTGTGCTGCCAGCGTGAGCAGAGTGTCATGCGAAGATCGCAGTAGTGCCCCATGTGGCCCCGGCCTAAGACAGAGGATAGACCTACTTTGCTGGTGGACTTCTGGAAGACTTCTGGTAGAATTCTGGTGGAGTTCTGGAAGACATCTCATGGACTACTGGTGGAAATCTGGTGGACTTCTGATAATCTTCTGGTGGTCTTCTGGTGAACTTATCATTGACTTCTGGGAGAATTCTGGAAGACTTCTGATGGACTACTGATGGACTTTTGGAGGACTTATCATTGTCTTCTCGTGGACTTGACCTGTCCATACATAATATAACAAAGACCACTATGTGTGACGCCCTGGCAAAACCAGGTAGTCACACAAATAGGCCCCCGCATAACACCATCCCACACAGGGTTACACACAGCCGACCTGAAACCCTAGTCACCCCCCCCAGGGTAGGAAAGGCACACCAGTGGGCGGGACTAGGCGGATGGAGAACGCCCACCTAGGGGTCTGGAGAACCCGGGGCGGGAAAAGGAGTAGTCTAAGTTGAGTCTGAGTTGAAGTTCAGGAGGAGAGGAGGGGAGTAGTGAGGAGGTGAAGCTCAAGTTCAGAAAGGAAAGGCGTTGGGGTTGGAGCCCCGGTGTACTGGCTAGGTGGCAGATGGTGGTCTGTGTCTGACAGGAGACTGGAAGATGGCTGCTGGAGATCCGAGGTGGACCGGGACAGGGTTGGAGCCCCCCGGTACCGACACCGGAGAACCGACCCAGAAACCGTGCACTGAGAGGATACTTGGACCCTGAAGCCAGGACCGGAACCAATGGCCTAGCTAATTAACCAATTCAGGGCAGGATTATTGGTCCTGTCCCAACCAAAGTCCCAAAAGCAGACAACCGCTCACCGCGGGGCATTGGGCATTCGCCAGGGCCATGTAGATCCCACGGGCCAGCGTCAGCGGGCACGGCTCCCAACAAAAGGACCGGGAGCGGACTCCCGTGTTTCACTGGGAAGTCCACCACACAAAACACGGAGTGCAGAGGAAAGTGACACAGACCATCAGCCCGGGTGTGGGACCAGATACACCCGACCGCGGCGGCTGGCCACCAGCACCTTGGTTTATCATTGGACTTGTGTAATTCATTTAATCGTGAGTAAACTAACATCCCCCGGTCTGGCCGGGTGCGCCGGTCCCTGCAGCCACCATCCTCAGCATAGAGACACTGGGCCCCGGGGCTTCCATCCCTACCCATGGAGGGGTTAACATCCAGCTGCCATCTCATCGCCCCAGGGTGCACCACAACAGCAGCGGTGGTGCCACCTTTCACTACACACCGTGGGTGGCGTCACAGACAGTTTACGGCAAATCCCGTACAAATACGTCCCCTTTTATTTGAAGTGTCCGCGCGACCCCCGGGTCCGGTAGAATCCCTCGAGCCACACTGTGGATCTGGATCCGAGCAGCCCGGCTGCTGGCACGGGGGCGGCACATATGCATGTTATATAGTTACATAGGTTGAAAAAAGCCCCAGGTCCATCTAGTTCACCCTTCTTCCACCAATTATACATTTTGTCACTAAATCATCTATAACTGACAATGTTGTGTACTGAGGAAATCATCCAGCCCTGATGTAAAAGTTATTATAGTGTCAGCCATTACTACCTCTTGTGCTAGGGCATTCCACAGTCTGACTGCTCTAAAAATGTCTCTAAAATGTCATAATACATTTCCCCTACAGCAGTCCCTCAGCAAAGTACCAACATATGGCAGACTAAAACATATTTGGATATGAGATTTAATGTTTTCCACTATTGCAATGGTTATTCTATGGTTCTATTTGTGCCTTTTATGATTATAGTGCGGCAAAAGGGTCTCTGGGTGCAATGCCACCTCTGCACCATTTATTGTTACTGCCCTGTAATTGTCCTTGAAGCCTATGTTCTCATTTTTGCAGCATTTTTATTTTTCTGCATCCAAAACCTACTGCCTTGGCAGAAAAGAAACCGTTTACAAAAAAACAGGGTTTTCTGCATTTTGCTGCTCTTTCTCTTGTGTTTTTTTTCCTGCATGTTTTTGGGTGCAGATTATATGTTTCACATGACTACAATACTTGTTTAATAAAATTGTTTTTGTCACTAAAAACACAGGAAAAATCCAGGCAGCATTTTTGTACTTTCTCATTGCTTTCTATGGGTAGAAAAATGCTGTAAAAAAAAAGACACAGAATTGACATGCTGCTTTTTTTTTTTTTTTTTTATAAAAAACCCCCCCCCAAACATTGCCGTTTTCCAATTCAGTCAGGAAAAGAAAACAAAGATGTGCATGAGATTTCGGAAATCTCATAGCTTTTGCCGGGACTGTAATAAAGCAGCTTTTAATTTGCTCTAACGCAATGTGGGAACATAGCCGAACCCTTCATGGCATTGACTGCTCTTACAGCCTCATGTTCAGACCCTGCGCGGTAGCAAAAAGTGTCCCCATAGGTCCATATTATAGGCCCATAGGCACACTCCACCCAAGGAGCATACCTCGTTCACATACCACGTGAAATGGTACCGAGATTATCGTAGTGATTTTCACAGGATTGGTGAGATTGGAGTCTTCATATACAATTATGCTATTTGGGACCATAGTCCATAGGCACCATATTACAGTAAAGGTGTATTCAAAACTGGCCCATAATTTGGTGTGTAGGAATGTCACGCTAGGTACGGTGAAGTACCAAGCGAACAGTGAAAGGGAAGGGGACCCCTGTGTCTAGGGAAGGGGAAGATGGTGACTTCTGACCAAACCTACTGCAGGTCCCTGGGGTTCCTCACCACCCTAGATGGGTTCTGCACCTATGCACTGAGCTTGATACCTGACCCTAGGTGTCCCTTGTTCTGGACTCTAAATAGGGAACAGATGGGATGATCTCTTTGTTAACCCCACTACACTAAACACTAAAGATGACACAAGGAGGACACACAGGAGGAAAGTGCATGAACTACTTATCATTAGATGACTCAGGTAAAAGTTCAGCAAAGTTTTCAGACGATACCACAGAGGCGTATAAGCCACCTGCTTGCAACCAAAGCTTGAATAAACTGAATAATATCACCAGCACCAGTCCAAGGTAGGAAGAGGTATTTAAGCACCAAGAGAATGCTGATGATCAGCAGCTGGGTGGAAGGTGAGCTCATGCTGAGTCCATAAGAGGGAGAGATTAATCCAGCAGGAAAGCTACCTATACCAATGAATACTGACAGCAGGAACAATGGAAAGTCAAGGAGCATTCTGCGCAGCCAAACGCTGTGACCTTCTATGATTAGAAACCACCTGACTGTCTGTCACCGTGGCACACATCTGACCAGAAGGCTTTAGATCAATCTTCACTTTCTTTCTCTTTTCAAATTGGTAAATTGTGCTTTGTCATACTCTGGAGGACCCACCATACCCATGTCACACATGCACAGTTTGTTAATCCCGATGGGGACTGTGTGCTTCGCCAGTGGTGACATTGAAGGAAAATTGAACTGGTTACAGTAGATCGCTGGGGTGTAGAAGCAGGACACTTGGGGATTGATTTATTTTTGGGTCAATCTCCTAATAAAAAGGCATTATCCAAAGTGGAAGCCCCATTTAACCCTGTTAAAGTAAGAAAGGAGTTAATGTCTTCAAGTCTGTCAAAAAGTTCTTATGGGTGTGGGATTTTACTTTTGTAATATAGATTTGGTGGATGCTGGAAGTGTCTTTACTTATTATGCAGTTATGTATGCTACTATTTCCTATTCTGTAAGGAATGCCTAAATTATGCATGATACTACTATATTTCTGAGCACTATAAAAAAATCTGATTCTCAGAATCATTTGGAGAGCTTTGGAAATTACATTCCTGTGTAATTCTTTAATAATTCTCACTGGCACTGTAGAATGAATCCCAGAAACGTTTAATAGGAGTAAGAATTACTTCAACAACACCTTAGTAGATGTGTGAGCTAGCTGCATTTCCCTGAGCCTGCACCATACACTGATGGAGCTTTCAGTGTTAGGGTATGTGCGCACGTTGCTTTTTACCTGCTTTTTACCTGCTTTTCTTTGTCGCTCCATTGGGAGACCCAGACAATTGGGTGTATAGGCTATGCCTCCGGAGGCCGCACAAAGTATTACACTCAAAAGTGTTAAGCCCCTCCCCTTCTGCCTATACACTCCCCGTGCTCCCACGGGCTCCTCAGTTTTTTGCTTTGTGCGAAGGAGGTCAGACACGCACGCACAGCTCCACAGATTGGTCAGCAGCAGCTGCTGACCATGTCGGATGGAAGAAAAGTGGGCCCATATAGGGCCCCCAGCATGCTCCCTTCTCACCCCACTCTTGTCGGTGGTGTTGTAAGGTTGAGGTACCCATTGCGGGTACGGAGGCTGGAGCCCACATGCTGTTTTCCTTCCCCATCCCCCTCAGGGTTCTGGTGGAAGTGGGATCCTATCGGTCTCCAGGCACATGAGACCGTGCTTCATCCACAACTCCTGTGGAGCCTGCTGGATAGGAGCCGGGTATCGTTCAGGGACATGGCCCTGCTACTTGGAGGTACTCTGTGTCCCCGTGGGGACCGCGCACAGCAACACTCCAGCTTTGCTGGGTGTGCTAGTGCACCGGGGACCGCGGCGCTGACCGGGTTAATATGTGCCATTACACACTCAGCGTTGCTGAGTGTGTTTATGTATAGGGACTGCCGCATTGACCGCCGCTGCCTTGGAAACACTGCGGCGCGGCTGGGACTTGTAGTGCGCCGGGGACTTCCACGCCGGCCGCGCTTTTACGGCGGCCGCGTTTATTACTAGAGTCCCCGGCTTTTTGCGGCCTAGTTTCCTTTCCTCCCGCCCATAGCCCTGACAGGCAGGGGAAAGGCGGGACGCTGCACAGAACGAGCAGCACTGAGGGCTGGAGCATGCTTTGCATACTCCACTCCCCTCACTGTGCACAGTGCAGGCACCAGTTCCCGCTCTTTCTGGGTCACGCCCACGGCTCTCTCCTCTCCTCAGGACGCATTCCTGTCAGCTCCTCGGACGCTGCAGAGGGGGACAAAATCTGGGAGACCCAGGCAGGGACTCTGGGGGCATCACAACCGCTTTAAGCGGGTGGTAAGCAGCACCTGTGGTGCTAGCCCCATTGTGCAGTAGTGTAACATTATATGTTTATTTTACACTGTATAGTGCACAGTTGATTTCTGGCTATATACCCTATTGTGTTGCTCAGGGAAGATAATAGCATGGCGCCCACAAAAGGCAGGGGTGCCAAAACACAGGCTTATTATGTTGCCTGCGCCGCATGTACGACCCCGCTACCGGCAGGTTCCACTGACCCTCATTGTATACAGTGCTCGGGCCCTGTGACACTTACTCAGCCAGAGCCTCTGCTAAGAGGGGCCCAGGGGGAGCCACCTGCTGACAATGTCCAGGTGACGGGGACAGAGTTTGCAAAACTCTCTGAGACTATGGCTAAGATACTAGAAGCCTTGCAGTCCAGGCCGGTATCTCAGCACAGGGACTCTGTTGAATCTTTGTTCCCGGGCCCACCTCAGCTGGACCAACATTGTCCTCCCGGGGTATCTCATGGATCCCAAGCTGAGGGTTCTGACACAGACCCCAGCCCCAGACCAACTAAGCGAGCTCGCTTTGATTTTCCCTCGACATCATCATATTGTTCAGGGTCTCAGGGAGGGGAATCTCGAGTTGATGAAGCGGAGGTAGCTGATCAGGATTCTGATCCTGAGGGCGCTCTCAATCTTAATACTCCAGACGGGGACGCCATAGTGAACGATCTTATTGCATCCATCAATCAAATGCTGGATATTTCTCCCTCAGCTCCTCCAGTGGAGGAGTCAGCTTCTCAGCAGGAGAAATTCCGGTTCAGGTTCCCCAAGCGTACACCGCCTCCCGAGCGAGCCGAGGCTCTTCTGCAGGCGCTGGGCATTCTGAAGGCAGAAGGAGTGGTGATCCCTGTTCCTCTTCAGCAACAGGGCCACGGTTTTTACTCCAACTTGTTTGTGGTCCCAAAGAAGGACGGGTCTTTTCGACCTGTCCTGGACCTGAAACTTCTCAACAAACACGTAAAGACCAGGCGGTTCCGGATGGAATCCCTCCGCTCCGTCATCGCCTCAATGTCCCAGGGAGATTTCCTTGCATCGATCGATATCAAGGATGCTTATCTCCACGTACCGATTGCTCCAGAGCACCAGCGCTTCTTGCGCTTCGCCATAGGGAACGAACACCTGCAGTTCGTGGCACTGCCGTTCGGCCTGGCAACAGCCCCATGGGTTTTCACCAAGGTTATGGCTACTGTAGTAGCGGTCCTCCACTCTCAGGGTCACTCGGTGATCCCGTACTTGGACGATCTGTTGATCAAGGCACCCTCTCTAGAGGCATGCCAACACAGCCTCGACGCTACCCTGGAGACTCTCCAGAGTTTCGGGTGGATCATCAATTTTCCAAAGTCAAATCTGACACCGGCTCAATCGCTGACATACCTTGGCATGGAGTTTCATACCCTCTCAGCGATAGTGAAGCTTCCGCTGATCAAGCAGCGGTCACTACAGACAGGGGTACAATCTCTCCTTCAAGGTCGGTCACACACCTTGAGACGCCTCATGCACTTCCTGGGGAAGATGGTGGCAGCAATGGAGGCAGTTCCTTTCGCGCAGTTTCACCTGCGTCCTCTTCAATGGGACATCCTTCGCAAATGGGACAGGAAGCCGACGTCCCTCGACAGGAACGTCTCCCTCTCGCAGGCGACCAAAGCTTCCCTTCGGTGGTGGCTTCTTCCCACTTCATTATCGAAAGGGAAATCTTTCCTACCCCCATCCTGGGAGGTGGTCACGACGGACGCGAGTCTGTCAGGGTGGGGAGCGGTTTTTCTCCACCACAGGGCTCAGGGTACGTGGACCCAGCAAGAGTCCTCGCTTCAGATCAATGTTCTGGAAATACGGGCAGTGTATCTTGCCCTGAAAGCGTTTCAGCAGTGGCTGGAAGGCAAGCAGATCCGAATTCAGTCAGACAATTCCACAGCGGTGGCATACATCAACCACCAAGGCGGCACACGCAGTCGGCAAGCCTTCCAGGAAGTCCGGCGGATTCTACTGTGGGTGGAAGCCACGGCCTCCACCATCTCCGCAGTTCACATTCCAGGCGTGGAAAACTGGGAAGCAGATTATCTCAGTCGCCAGGGCATGGACGCAGGGGAATGGTCCCTTCACCCGGACGTGTTTCAGGAGATCTGTTGCCGCTGGGGGGTGCCGGACGTCGATCTCATGGCGTCCCGGCACAACAACAAGGTACCAGCGTTCATGGCACGGTCTCAAGATCCCAGAGCTCTGGCGGCAGACGCCTTAGTTCAGGATTGGTCGCAGTTTCAGCTCCCTTATGTGTTTCCTCCGCTGGCACTGTTGGCCAGAGTGTTACGCAAGATCAGGGCCGACTGCCGCCGCGTCATCCTCGTCGCTCCAGACTGGCCGAGGCGGTCGTGGTACCCGGATCTGTGGCATCTCACGGTCGGCCAACCGTGGGCACTACCAGACCGACCAGACTTGCTATCTCATGGGCCGTTTTTCCATCTGAATTCTGCGGCCCTCAACCTGACTGTGTGGCCATTGAGTCCTGGATCCTAGCGTCTTCAGGGTTATCTCAAGACGTCATTGCCACTATGAGACAAGCTAGGAAACCAACGTCCGCCAAGATCTACCACAGGACGTGGAAAATTTTCCTGTCGTGGTGCTCTGCTCAGGGTATTTCTCCCTGGCCTTTTGCCTTGCCCACTTTTCTGTCCTTCCTTCAATCTGGACTGGAAAAGGGTTTGTCGCTCGGCTCCCTTAAGGGACAAGTCTCGGCGCTCTCTGTGTTTTTCCAGAAGCGCCTAGCCAGACTTCCACAGGTACGCACGTTCCTGCAGGGGGTTTGTCACATCGTCCCTCCATACAAGCGGCCGTTAGAACCCTGGGATCTGAACAGGGTGCTGACGGTTCTTCAGAAACCACCATTCGAGCCAATGAGGGATATTTCTCTCTCACGCCTTTCGCAGAAAGTGGTTTTCCTAGTTGCAGTCACTTCACTTAGGAGAGTGTCTGAGCTAGCAGCGCTGTCATGCAAAGCCCCTTTCCTGGTGTTTCACCAGGACAAGGTGGTTCTGCGTCCGGTTCCGGAATTTCTCCCTAAGGTGGTATCCCCCTTTCATCTCAATCAGGATATCTCCTTACCTTCTTTTTGTCCTCATCCAGTTCACCAGTGTGAAAAGGATTTGCACTTGTTAGATCTGGTGAGAGCACTCAGACTCTACATTTCTCGTACGGCGCCCCTGCGCCGCTCGGATGCACTCTTTGTCCTTATCGCTGGCCAGCGTAAAGGGTCACAGGCTTCCAAATCAACCCTGGCTCGGTGGATCAAGGAGCCAATTATCGAAGCTTACCGTTCGGCTGGGCTTCCGGTTCCCTCAGGGCTGAAGGCCCATTCTACCAGAGCCGTGGGCGCGTCCTGGGCTTTGAGGCACCAGGCTACGGCTCAGCAGGTGTGTCAGGCGGCTACCTGGTCGAGCCTGCACACTTTCACGAAGCACTATCAGGTGCATACCTATGCTTCGGCGGATGCCAGCCTAGGTAGACGAGTCCTTCAGGCGGCGGTTGCTCACCTGTAGGAAGAGGCCGTTTTACGGCTCTCTTACGAGGTATTATTTTACCCACCCAGGGACTGCTTTTGGACGTCCCAATTGTCTGGGTCTCCCAATGGAGCGACAAAGAAGAAGGGAATTTTGTTTACTTACCGTAAATTCCTTTTCTTCTAGCTCTAATTGGGAGACCCAGCACCCGCCCCTGTTTTTTTGTGTACACATGTTTGTTCATGTTGAATGGTTTCAGTTCTCCGATATTCCTTCGGATTGAAGTTACTTTAAACCAGTTTATAATTCTTTTTCCTCCTTCTTGCTTTTGCACCAAAACTGAGGAGCCCGTGGGAGCACGGGGAGTGTATAGGCAGAAGGGGAGGGGCTTAACACTTTTGAGTGTAATACTTTGTGCGGCCTCCGGAGGCATAGCCTATACACCCAATTGTCTGGGTCTCCCAATTAGAGCTAGAAGAAAAGGAATTTACGGTAAGTAAACAAAATTCCCTTCTTTTGCTGCTTTTTCTTCTGCGCTGTTTAATGCCATAATGGATGTGTTCTTCTGTTCAAGCAAAGTCTATGGGAATTTGGGTTTCTTGTTCACACTATGTTGTTCAAAATGCTGCCTTTTTGAGGCAGAACTTTGGTCAAAAACTCAGCTTTTCAAAGAAGCAACATGTCAATTGTTTTTGCCATTTGGGTTTTGCACTGCAAAGCTGAGTTTTTGACCAAAGTTCTGCCACAAAAAGGCATTAAACAGCGCAGAAGAAAAAGCAGCAAAAAAGCAGGTAAAAAGCAGGTAAAAAGCAACGTGCGCACATACCCTTACACAGCCAGCACCTAAGTCTACCTGCTGCGATTAGTGCTAGTTCCAATTCCAGCAGTTTAACTTCTTAGAAGCCTCTGTCAATCGTGATGGCAGCATTTAATCAGTTGCATACATGCCTTCAATAATTAGAGTATGCTGCAATATGATCGCTGAGTACCAATGGTTTTGTCATAGAAGCAGGAGGGACTAAAGGCTCTTGTTTCTGCCACATTTGTTCTCCTCCTATTTATGTTGGTGAAATCCTTCTTTCCATGCCAGCTATAGTTTGTCTATGTTGGTCTGAGATGTGGCGTTCCAAACTCTCTGGTGAAAGTTGTACTTTAGCTGTGCTTATTGCTTGGTGCGGTTGTGGAGTTTACCCCGGTTATTCTGTACTTCCTTCCTGCTCTTGTTTTTCCTCCTGAACCTCCTATTGTCTTTACCGTTGTGTGTTCATGCTGTGTGACAGAATTTTGATCTTCCCTTGTTTGTCTTTTCTGTGGTTTCAACACACTCCTGTCCCTTCCTTCCCTGTGGAAGGGGGAGGGGAAATTAAATCCGGACTGGTCAAGAGCAGGGCCAGGAAGGATACTCAGGCCTCTCCACCATTAGGACTATCCATGATATTAAGGATAGCATAGGGTCCCCCAGCTTGAGGGACAGCTTAGGGTCCCCGCTATTCCATAGTCATTGTGTCGATAATTTACAGCACTATCGTCATGTTGACAGCACTTCAGCCAATCACGGAGCTGGGTTGACAGTATGAGCCGGTCTGAGCCGCTGAGATTGGCTGCAGCGCTTCTGATGTTGTCAGTGCTGCAGACAATAACGCAGAGCAGGAGCAGTGGTAGAAACTTAGTGATGGACCTGGGGACAGTGAATAAAGCACAGTTTATTTTTTTTATACAAACTACAGCTGGGGGAACAGACGTTTTCCGAAACTGGAGAACCCCCTTTGAGCGCTAAGGTTACATTTGTGTGGTGTGCACATATTTTATACATATATTTGTTTCCGGCAATCTGTACATACTTTTCTACATTCACATCTTAATAAATCTCCCTTTTAATAAGCACTGTTTTCCCCTGAACAATGTAAAGCAGTATATCTTCCTGACCTTCCATTTAGTGATTTTTGGCAGCCGTACAGATGAGCTTACTTATAATAATTTCCAAACATCTTTGCCATAACCACAGCTTGACGGCATTAAGCATAAAACTCGTCTAATCCTATGAATGTATGTGCCATACGCAGCGCTGCCAAGGACAGCACCGCCTCGCTGTACGGCTAAGCCTGGCTTTTCCAAGGAACAGCGATGGAATTCCAGACCCCACATTTCTCGATACCTGACAACTTTCTACTAAAAAAAAAAACCTTTTATGACTTTATTTTTGCAGGAAAACTCTGTTAATTTTTTCCTGAATTCTAATAGGGAAGCAATGAAAGAGCAAGTGAAAACAGCGACTACAGCTGCAGAAACAGAACAAGAACGCACAGGGGGGTTTACTAAAAGTACTTGTTTTCCAATGCGTAAATGTAGCGCCCCTGAGCCACTCAGGGCACTACTACGAACTGCATCCTCTCGGGCATGCAGGGCCTACCCCCTGTGACCTGGAACACCAGTGCCAGCAACACCTAGACACACCAAAATCCTAGTTACCACTCCACACCAGGGGTAATTGGCTAGTCGGACACAAGAGGCCACCTAGACTGCGGAGCCAGACCAGGGGGGACTAGACAATCTGGTGGGAGGGGACAGCAGGCAGTGAGAGTAGGAAGTGAAAGTAGAAGGACGTGCCTAGACCTGGGTTGTGTAACCGTGACCCGGGGGCACAGGAGAGTGGTCGCCAGGGCAGGTACACCCGAGTACCGCTGGGACCAGAGTACCAACAGGGCACAGGGCCCTAGGTCAAGCGACAGTTTCAGACGGCCTAGCAAATACTTGCACAGTGAGGGGACCTTCACAGACCTCACTGACCCACAAATCTGGGGGCATCAGCAGTAAAGCAAGGATCAGGGTTCGGGACACAGACTGGCCCTACAGGGTCCACACTGCCCGCCGAACGGACAAGGAGACTGCCACAAAAAGGGACAGTCAAGCTCCAAACGCTCCACGCTACGGGGACCCAACCACACTGAGGGTGCCGGGGACAGAGCAACCGAGTCATCAACTGGCACTGGAACTACAGGGACCTGAACCAGCCGTCCGAGGGTCAAGAGTGAGTAGAGACTGTTAACTACAATCCACGGTGTGGTCTCCCTTATTACTCTATCATACATCTCCTGGGCTCAGCCCTACCTGCGGAATGCATACCACTACAGCTGCTATTACCACCAGCCCTGGGAGTAACCACTTCAGCCGCGGCGGTTCCACAATGTTAACCGCAACCCGCAGGTGGCGTCACACAAATGACTTTAATCTCCGCTGTAAATACTCCCCACTAAAAGCTCCCAGGCCACGGGACTGGGCAACGGCCACCAAAGCGACACTCCCCAGTGATACACTGCCCGGGACCGAGTACCCCATTCCCTGTTTGACACATAAATATTCGTCGCTTAACCCCTAAGTGCTGTGGCAATTTTGGGGCATTTTTTCTTTTTAGTTTTTCATCCACTTCCAAGATCGATAAATAGTTTTGTTTTTTTTTTTCCCCAAGTTATTTTTTTTCTTTTAACTGATAAGTTATCATTTTAAATGCCATGATTTATGATACCATATAATGTACCGTACTAAAAATGGTTAGTGATTTAAAGGTGTTGGCGTGTACATCCTGCTCTCCCGCAAATCAGCAGTTACTGGCGATGGACAGAAGTTCTCAGATGCTGGCATACACAGCAGCTCCATCATTTCTATAGTGGCCTTAAAAAATGTAACCCAATGTAAAACGTGTACCCAAATGTAGTACCCAATCTCGGGCACCATAGTTTTGATGAAGCTGCTGTGTTCCAGTAGCATCTGGTAAAAGCTGATGAGTTGGGTGTTTTGGGTGTCGCACCGCACCGATCAGATATTGATGGCCTATCCTAATTGCTGGCCATGAATAAAATAGTAGCTGTGACTGCAAATAACCTGAGTGATGTCACCACTCATCACTGCAGCTCAGTCTCTGCCTGAAACCCACAGCGGGCGGTCATATTCTATGCCCACGTGCTGTCACTTCAGATGTAGAAGAGCTGGAATCGTCGTAGGACCTTGTGTGGATTACTTCGGACCTTGGTGTTTTGGGGTTTAATAACGGGGTGAAAGAGGGTGGATTTTTTTGTATTTTATTTCAAATAAAATATTTTTTCAGGGTTTGTGTTTTATTTGCCTCATAGACACCTCCCATTACTAATATAGTGTTTAGTGGCAGCTGTGAGCTGTCATTAACCCCTTATCACCCCAATTGCCACCACACCAGGGCAATCGGGATGAGCCAGGTAAAGTGCCCGGATTGTCACATCTACTAGATGCGACAATTCTTGGCTGCTATTTTGAGGCAGAGGGACCCAATTACCATGGATCTCCTCAGCCTGAGTATACCAGCTCCCAGCTGTTGACTTTATCATGGCTGGGTGTTAAATTTGGGGGTACCGCATGCAGTTTTGTTTATTTATTTGAATAATTAGAAAAAAAAAAGCATACGGTTCCTCTAATTTTGATATACAGCCAAGGTATGCACGTGGCTGAAGCCTGTAGCCATATGATTTATCTGTGCTGGGTATCATAATATAGGGGACCCTACTCCAATTTTTTTATTTATTTTTACACCAACGCAGACGGTGTGTGATTGAAAGCAGTCAGACGTGATGTCACATAGACTGGGGGCGCTGTCTTACTGGAACCAATCAGAGACGCTGGGACTGCTGGTGGGTGGGCGAAGCAATGCAATAAGCGGCCCCGGAAACAGATCACAGCTGTGCATAGGCTGATAAGTATAAAGCGCTTGCTCCAATCCCCCTATCTTATTTTTAAGTGCCTGATTCGTGTCCCCATAGATTTATTTGGGGACCAGCATCTGGCCAAAAATCCGCGATCAATTCTGGGCTGGAACCGGTGTTTTTTTGTTTTTTTTAAAAAAACCCGGTTGGACTTGCTGATCCCTGGTATCTGCGGATCCACCCACCACTAATCTTAAAATATTGATAGCCTATCCTAATATGCCATCAATAAAAACAGTAGCAGCCAACCTTTAGAGAGATCATGAAATTTACAATTCACTGCAACACTTTTTTGCACTGCAGTATCAAAAATTTCAACAACCTCCTCTGACAAGAGCACAAGTAAAGGCAGCTTACACTGAAATGGTGTAAACAGAGACTGGGGACCACCCACTTGGCTAACTACTTAGATGCTGCAATCATTATTGACCAGGACGTGTAAAAGAATAATCTGCAGTGATCAGAACTTCTTTTGACTCCTTCAGTTTCAGGTATCTTCTGTCCCTTGTGAGTGGGGAGAAAGCAGAGAACAGGCCCTCTGGCTAGCTATCCCTCATCTAAAAACTTTACCTCTGAAGGTAAGGATGTCTGAGCCGCCTTCCTGGCCCTGCTCCTGGCCAGCCCTAATTATAAACCTCCCCAACCCCTGGTGCGGGCCTGCAGGAGTGATAAAGCCAACAGACATAGACAAACAGGGGAAATAAAAAATCTGTCTCACTGCACAGATACACAGAGGTATAAGACAATAAGAGCTTAGGAGGAAACTAAGAGTAGGGAAGAAACAACAAGACAACGGGAGAATTTCACAACAACTCCAAGCACAAAGCAATTCAATTACAAGCAGGACTGGGACAAAACGGCACACAGACCAACACAGCAATAAACTATAGTCGGCATGAGAGGACAGATTGCATCATCTTAAATAGGATGGGAGCCAATGTGAAAGGCTTCCAACAACATGTGATCCCAGAAGCAACAAGCAGGCTAGCAGAGGCTAACTCTTGTTGGCATGATCATTAATAAGCTCATAGCTGGTCGACACCTGAGCCTGCCAAACCATAGCGTTAAGTGTCCGGATCTGTAATGTGAACAGTGTCTGATGCCGCCATGACAATTGTTGAGTTTTGTGCAAAACTACTAGTAATAGGACTGCACCCCATGCATCGAGAAAATAGAGTAGTGCGTAGACTCCACAGTTTCATGTTATGGTAATCAGAATTTTTTTCCAAATAAATTCAGATAGTTAACCGTACAAAATGCACAACTTTCTCGGAAGGTATCTGTCTATGTCTGCCTCCATTCCTTCGGTCATGGGCCTGTAGATGGCGGGCCGGGTGAGTAGTGTTGTTGTTACCCCGGGATTGTAGATTGTGGCACCTGATGACGTCCAGACAGGCAGCAAATTGCCTCCTAACATAGTTCTTAAGCACGAAGGATAAAGGATCCGGCATGCAGACTGACATAATTTGTTACATGTGAAGAAAAGTCTAATTATGTGTCAGACCTGAATGCGAGCCAAGCGACTGCACAAATAAATATCCCAGAATGTAACCACCAAAGTGGACTCTTTATTAAAACTCTGCACACACAGAAGAATCCTTATGTGAAATCCTGTAAATTAGTTGTGGATAGTGACAAAACAAGTTTGTATACAGTAGGTACTTTAGGTTGATTAAAGAGTCTCCCCCTCCCCCCCAAAACGGAGAAGACCATAATCCTTCCAGCCGCCATGTTAATTGTCTGCAGGCAGTCGGTCTGCTAACTGTGTCCTAAGATTCCTTGCCTAGACATCACTTAGGGTGTTATTGAATCACATCAGATCAGTAGACGCTAGAGCTACGATATATAGATGATTTCATATGGTCATCAGGATTCATCAATGGTCATCAATCTGCATAAATTTCACCTAAAACTACATCTGATTTCTACACAAATCCTAAAACTAGGTAAAGAAAACCAAACAAAATGAGAGTCAAAAATATGAACCTTTTTAATAGTTTAAAAGAGGAAAATGATCCAATAATAAAAATCAATGAGTGGCAAAAGTATGTGTACCTGTCTCTGCTGTCTCTCTGAATTTTGAGATTAGTGACCGGATCAGGACTAGAGTATCTTATTGTCATCTGAGATTCTACATATTAAACGTGTTTTCTCTGGGTGTGGCAAGGGTTAATGTCAGTTTTACTTGCAAGCAACTTATGACTCCTGGTCAAGTGTTTCCGGTTTGGGACCACTCCCAGTCCTTTTATATACTTATATGCCGGTTATTCATTTTGCCATTTGGATGCTTGGCCTGGAGGTGGAAGGAGCTGCTGGAGTGCTTGCTGTTAGTTGCAGTGTAGACTGCAGTACCTGATGACCTGGTGCCTGACTGCAGCCTTGTTGGTGGAGTTAATCGGTTATTTTTCCCCCATCTGTGTCTTGCCTTCCTATGGTGTGTTGTTTTAGTGCAGTGGTGGGACTAGTGATCCTTACCTTCCCACTCACTAGCCAGGGCTTACTGCATGGTCTCTCAGGGCTTCAGGTTCGTGCTCGGCAACAGGTGAGGATGAGGAACCTTTATAGAGGCTGGCTAGTTGAGTGGAAGAGGTGTCCATCTTCCCACTCACTAGCATCAGGGCCCACTGTTGTTAATGTGTCCCCAGCGTACCCCTTGTTTGTCTTGGTGAAACCGCTGTCTGTGGTGTGTTTTACCTCACGGCGGACACCTTCCCTTAGTCCGTGTTGTGACAGTACTCTTTAGTATTAGCAAAGAATTTGAAGGTGAAATAAGATCCTGTTTTTTTCAATAAGGTCATAGAATGGTAGGATTGGAAGGGACCTCAAGGGCCATCGGGTCCAACCCCCTGCGAGTGCAGGCTTTCCAGGTGTGAGTGAGCAACCTATTTTATTTAAATATCAGGGATCTATCAAAGTCTGATCCTCAGAATACATTTGTAGAAGTGTATCATGGCACAAACAAAGGAGATTTCTGGGGAACTCTGAAGAAAAGTTGTTGATGCTTGTGAGTCTGGAAAAGGTTACAAAACAATCTCTAAAGAGTTTGGCGTCCACCATTCCACAGTCAGACAGATAGAGCAAATTCACGGTCATTTACCACTCCCTGGTAGGGTAATAATCAACAAAAACACTTCAAAAGCAAGGTAGATAATAAATAATCCACTAAATCACAAAGGAACCCAAGGTAACCTCTAAGCAACTAAAGGCCTCTCTTACATTTGTTAGTCCACCATCAGAAAGAAACTGAACAACAAGGGTGTGTATGGCAGAATTGCACGGTCAGTGCACATGCACTGTCACGAGGTCAAAGTGGACATTTGCTTTTTTTTATTACTGCTGTCCTCCAGTGTATTGAGTTTTTGTTCATTTTTTTAAAAATACACCACATGGTTCCAGAGATTTAGACATTTATTATTTAGTGCAATTTTATTTATTTTTTTTACAAGGGGGCGTGGTTCACAGGATCCTCTGGGACGTGTCTTTAGGCTGCTCTGTTTAATTACCCTGTAAAAAACCATAAAAACCAGAACTAAATTAAAAGGCCCATATCTCTGGAATCATATAGTGGATAAAAAAAATGGCATACTCAGAGGAGCAGCAGGACTAATAGATCATGAAAAACTTAAAACTTTTGACAGAAAGTTTGTTAAATTTTATTTTTCCCCCATAAATCAATAGTCTAAATGAAAATAAGAAACTTTATAATATATCTTCTTAGAATCATTCTTCCTTTTCCTCCTGGACTGAGCGTTCATTCTGAAAATTTTCAATTCACATGTAAATTTTTCCTTCAGTGAAAATAGAGTTTCCTATTACCGAGATAAAAAAATGACAATTGGTGCTCAAAAAGTTCTATGGAGAACTATATCTGTTTTTTTTTTTGTTTTTTACTCTCAGTAGGAATGTCTGAGATTATACCTTATCTTCCCCCTTCCCAGCTCCATAGAATTTTTAAAGCCCCAACTGTATCTTCTGTCCCACTAATGGGAAAATGTCTTCAGTGAATACATATTTCACCCATGAAATGTGTCATGAGTGTGTCTGGCCTGCTCTGGCGAGTCTGGGACCAGAAGGTCACAACACCTTATTGTTCACAGGTCTACAATTTGTATGTGAGTGAATCTACTTTCTTTTAGTATTGCAGGGGTTAAGGACTGTTTCCTATCGGGCTGTCCTTGGTAGCCTTAGGGGCACTTTGCACACAACGACATCGCAAGCCGATGCTTGCGATGCCGAGCACGATAGTCCCCGCCCCTGTCGCAGGTGCGATATCGTGATTGCTGGCGTAGCGAACATTATCGCTACGGCAGCTTCACATGCACTCACCCGCCCTGCGACGCCGTACTGGCCGGCGAACCGCCTCCTTCCTAAGGGGGCGGGTCGTGCGCCGTCACTGCGACGTCACACGGCAGGCGACCAATAGGAGCGGAGGGGCGAAGATGAGCGCGGATGTAAACATCCCGCCCACCTCCTTCCTTCTCATTGCAGCCGGGACGCAGGTAAGGTGATGTTCCTCGCTCATGCGGCTTCATACACAGCGATGTGTGCTGCCGCAGGAACGAGGAACAACATCGTACCTGTCGCTGCAACGTAATTATGGATTTCCCAGACACTGCACCGATGATACGATTACGACGATTTTGCGCTCGTTAATCGTATAATCTAGGATTTATACACTACGATGTCGAGTGCGATGCCGGATGTGCGTCACTTTCGATTTGACTCCTCCGACATCGCACATGCGATGTCGTAGTGTGCAAAGTGCCCCTTAATCTCAGGTGCAGCTCTTTTATGACCACTCTCTTTCTGAAGTCCGTTATAGATTCTCATTTTTATGCTGTCCACATTGGAAGGCGCTTGTCTCTGGAAGAAGCTGAGGGGTCGTGACTATTGCAGCTGTGGTGTTAGCTGCATTGGAGTGTTTTACTTTTTGTGTCTATTTTCCCTCTCTCCCTCTAATCTTTTGTTGTTATCAGTGGTGAGACTATTGTTCTTGCCAGCCTTCTCACTAGCCAGGGTGAGTTCAGGGCAAGTGAGTGCCTGTGCATGTGATGATGACAGGAAAAAGGACCCTGAATTGCAGGAGGCGTCCCCTCTCCCCATTGTCAGGGTGTTCCTTCTATACCATTCCCAACGTCCCCCTTGTGCCGCAATGCAAACTGAGCGCCCATACTCTCTGGCATGACAAAATGAGGGTGAAAGAACAATCCAGGAGGTGAAAGGATAAGGTTTCTCTGATAATATACTGTATATTACTTGTATTACGAAGTTGCTTATTTTCATATATACAGTTACTTCATGAAATAATTATTAAAATGGTTAGGTTACTCATCAGTTTTGAAAAATAACATAGATTTGTACCTCTATATTCATGTATTCAGTCAGTCCATCGGGAGATTAAATAATAAATTACTTGCTCTGGAACTGCAAACCAGGGGACAGGAAAATTCCATGATATGTCAGGACCAATGTAGTTCACCGTGCATATGAACTCACCATTTTGGGAAATATAACACCTCGCATCATTTTCCACAGTCAGCCACCTAATTTGTGGAAACTACAGAGGTCGTGAATCAGTCAGGGCTCCTGTAAAGTTCACGTAATGATACTTTCTGGAGCAGTCAATCTCGATATCTTCATCTCATGATTTAACTAATTACTGTGTTTACCTGAAAATAAAACTGTCTTATATTATTTTTTGCCCCGAAAAAAATGCGCTAGGGCTTATTTTCGGGGTAGGTCTTATTTTTGAGGAAACAGGTTGGGGGAAAGTTTGCCCCTCAAAAAAGGCAGACACTCTTCTCCTGGAGAATCATACCAGACATCTGCGTCACTCCCAGGTCCTCCTGCTATCCACATCGGACGCTCCCAGCAAGACCTTGTTGTGCTCCACAGTGGTCCTCCCCTGCTTCCGGCCAACAAACACACACGCACACACACACACATAAGATCACAGTAACATCACACACACAAACAAACATCCAGTGATACCATAAAGGTTCCGACTGGCAGGGGGACCTGGGATGCTGTGCAACGTGAGGACCTGCGGTGGAATGCATAGATTCGTTCCACCGCAGGTCTTCGATGCGTTCCACTGTGGGTCATCAATGCGTTCCAATGAAGGTCCTCGATGCGTTCCACTGTGGGTCCTCGATGTGTTCCACCATGGGTCATCAATGCGTTCCAATGCAGGTCCTCGATGCGTTCCACTGTGGGTCCTCGATGTGTTCCACCATGTGTCATCAATGCGTTCCAATGCAGGGCCTCGATGCGTTCCACTGTGGGTCCTCGATGTGTTCCACCATGTGTTATCAATGCGTTCCAATGCAGGTCCTCGATGCGTTCCAATGCAGGGCCTCGATGCGTTCCACTGTGGGTCCTCGCTGTGTTCCACCATGTGTCATCAATGCGTTCCAATGCTGGGCCTCGATGCGTTCCACTGTGGGTCCTCGATGTGTTCCACCATGTGTCATCAATGCGTTCCAATGCAGGTCCTCGATGCGTTCCAATGCAGGGCCTCGATGCGTTCCACTGTGGGTCCTCGATGTGTTCCACCATGTGTCATCAATGCGTTCCAATGCTGGGCCTTGATGCGTTCCACCGTGGGTCCTCGATGCGTTCCACCATGGGTCATCAATGCGTTTCAATGCAGGTCCTCGATGCATTCCACTGTGGGTCATTAATGCGTTCCAATGCAGATCCTTGATGCATTCCACCGTGGGTCATCAATGCGTTCCAATGCAGGTCCTCAATGTGTTCCACCGTGGGCCTCGATATGTTCCACTGCGTCTCAGGTCCCCGGAGCATTACGGTATCAACTCGTGTGTGTGCACGTTCCATCGCAGGTCCTTGCATTTCACAGTGTCCCGTTTTAGGTCTGGTCTGAATACTATTGAGGGGTCTGTCTTCTCTCTTTTGGGGATGTCTGCTTTCTTTAATGAAGTGTCCTGTAGTATCTTTAACTTTTTTAGCTGCATGGACACTTCATTATTGAACTAGGTCTTATTTTTGGGGCAAGGCTTATTTTTGGGGAAACACAGTAGTACATTGATTTAATGGGTACTTATTATTATTGGCTTGTTTCTCTCTGAAAATAAGACAGGGTCCTATATTAATTTTATTTTTTCACAAGATGGGACAGGGCTTATTTTCAGGGGATGTCTTATTTTTCCATCAATTTCAGTCTATGTTTATTCTTGAACAAAAATCAAAATTTATTCAAATCTAGTAATGACCAAAGCCTTTGCTCTCCTGACGGAAACCCATTCTCAGATTATGTCCTCAAATTCGGGAAACAAGTGTTGCAGATCTGATCCACACTTGAGCTTTTCAGCATTTCCCTTGTAACCTCTTGACTGAGGTTATCGTACTTTGTTCACCATTTTCAGCCATTTGAATTTCCACCATCTTCTCTCTGCAGAAAGCAGTAAGGTTTTTGCCCTGAGACTCCTCCGCGATTCCTTTCTTGTACTCCATGGAATAGCTCTTTCTTTTAGACCTCCTGTTGTCTGGGGTCAATACACTAGTACGGTATATTTCTTGGTACTGAACCGTAGTATATGGTGGACAGACCCTTCACTAAGAAAAGCAGACACCCCCAAAAGAATCTCACTCAAAAGCAATTAGGGATGTGTGTGAGAGCCCGGCACTTTGACAACCCTTATTGCTTTGAGCCTTGTGGGGTCTTTTCAGTGACCTTCTTTTGGGGATGTCGGCTTTCTTTTATTCAAGGGTCTATCTGTCCTACGAGTTGATTTTCCTTTATTATATGTATAGCTGCCTGACCACTATTTCAATCTACTTTTCTTTATGAACGGTAACTAGGGCTTATGTTTGGAGTAGGGCCTATATTTCGATCATCCGCAAAAAACTTGAATAATTACGCTAGGGCTTTATTTGCATGGTAGGTTTTATTTATGGGGTAGTAAAATAGTGTAATAAGGAAAATTATATCTTTGCCTCCTAAACATCAGTAGGGGTGAGCTAGAAGTCTACTTTTAAATGTGTGTGTATATATGTATATGTATATATAATATATATAATATATATAATATATATATATATATATATATATATATATATATATATATATATATATATATATATAAATTTTTTTATATTTATTCATCTTTTAATAGCCCAGAACATTCACTGCTGCAGCTTCTCTCTCTATTGCTTTGCCCAGATGACCCCATGCATTTAAGAATGAAGAATAACGGTTGGGAATCTTTCTTAGCAAATTTTAAAGCAATTATGCCACAGATCTAAGAAAACTGATCACACATATTTATCAGCAGTTGGCTACGACATTTTATGTTAGTTCAATAGAAGAAGGAGCTGCAGCTTCTCTCTCTCCCTCTACAAGCGCATAGCTAGCATTAGGCTTAGGGACGAAGTATCCATTGTAAAGAGCTAGGGACCGTGAGGTCAGTCTTTGCCTTGAGGCCGGCCACCATACATTTATATATTTGAAAGGTGCAGAAATATTTTTTATCCCCACAAACTTAAATGCTTTCTACAGTAACAGAGCAAATAGTAAAAAGTCTAGGATGGTACTGCAGCTTCCCTTTCTCTCTATGACTTGAAGTCACCTAGTGTTTGTGGATAGCTTTCCACAAGGAACGGTGGATGGGCATCTTTATAAAGCGAGGAAGGAGCTGCAGCTTCTCTCCCTCTCCGTCTCACTCTCTTTCCCCCTTTCTCCCTCTCCTTCTCTCTCCTTCTCTTTCCTTCTCTCTCCTTCTCTCTCCTCTCGCTCTCTCCTCTCTCTTCTTCTCCTTCTCTTTCCCTCTCAAATCAAATAGGCTTTATTGGCAGGACCAAAATACAATTAGTGTTGCCAAAGCAAGAAAAAAAACGTGTGACAGGGGAGTGGGTTAGGGTTGTGGGGATGGGGTGTCGGGGGCACAATTTGGGGAATGATGGTCCTCTCCTTCTCTCTCCCTCTCCCCCCCCCTCTCTCTCTCTCTGTTTCCTTCTCCATTTCTCTCCTCTCTCCCTCTTTTTCTCTCTCCCTCTCCTTCTCTCTCCCTCTCCCCCCCCTCTCTCTCTCTCTGTTTCCTTCTCCATTTCTCTCCTCTCTCCCTCTTTTTCTCTCTCCCTCTCCTTCTCTTTCCCTCTTTTCATCTCCCTCCCTCACTCTCTCTCCATCTCTCTCCTTTCTCTTTTTATCTTTCCCTCTCTCTCTCCCTCTCTCTCCGTCTCTCTCCGTCTCTCTCCATCTCTCTCCATCTCTCGCCTTCTCTCCCTCTTTTTCTCTCGTTCCCTCACTCTCTCCCTCCCTCTCTTTCTCCCTCTCTCTCCTTCTCCTTCTCCCTTTCCTTCTACCTCTCCTCTCCCCCTATTTTTCTCTCTCCCCCTCTCTCTCCATTTCTCTGCTTCTCTCTCCCGCCTTTTTGCTCACTCTCATCCTCCCTCCCTCTGCCTCTCTCCTTCTCTCTCCCTCTTTTTTCTCTCTCCCTCCCTCTCGCTCTCTATCTCTCTCTCTCTCCCTCTGTCTCTCTTCTCTCTCTTCTTTCTCTCTCTCTTTCCTATCTCTCCCTCTCCTTTTCCCTCTCTTTCTCTCTCTCCCTCTCTCTCTCTCTCCCTCACTCTCTCTCTCCCTCTCTCTCTCCCTCTCTCTCTCCCTCTCTCTCTCCCCCTCTCTCTCTCTCTCTCCCTCTCTGTCTCTCTCTTCTTTCTCTCTCTCTCCTATCTCTCCCTCCCTCTCTGTCTCTCTCTTCTCTCTCTCCACTCTCTCTCTCCCTCCCTCCCCCTCTCCCTCTCCTATCTCTCCCTCCCCCTCTCTCTCTGTCTCTCTTCTCTCTCCACTCTCTCTCTCCCTCCCTCTCTCCCTCCCTCCCTCTCTCCCTCCCTCCCCCACTCTCTCTCTGTCTCTCTCTTCTCTCTCTCCCTCCCTCTCTCTTTCTCTCTCTCCCCCTATCTCTCTCCTTAGCCAGGAGGGAAAGAATCCATTGTACAGAACTAGACAGTGAATGGTGGCCTTTGCTGTGAGTTTACCATGCATATTATTAGTACTTTTCCTCCAGGAATGAGGGCTGGGCATCTTGGCTATTACATTTATATGCCATATATTTCTGTGAAGAGAATCCTGCCACAAACTTTCATCCAATTGATAGTTTATAAGTGTTAGATTGGTGGATCACTGAGACCCCCTGCAAGTGCTTGGCTCCTTCAGTCAATCCTTTAGAGGGGGGTACAGCTGTAACTCCTCTCATTGTGCAAGACCATAGCTAATGGTAAGCTATAGAGGAAAATAAGCCAATCTAGCATTTATCACCTATTCATGAGGATGGTGTTTGGCTGTAGGGGGAGGAGGGGGAAGCAGCTGCAGTTTTTCTCTGCCTCTCTGTGCAGTCAGTGGTACGTTTGAGGTGGGTGATAAATTTCTTGTACAAATGTAGGGGTATTGAAATGAGCCTTTGCTTTGAGGTCTCCAGATTTTTATGGCCAACCAGTCTACAGCAAAGTGGCTGGGCTCCTTAGCTATCAAATTAATATGCAAAAAAAAAGAGAAAGTTGCCACAAACATTTATTCAGTGGAAAGTTTATAAATGATACATCATTTGAAATATGACTGCTAAGAAGCCTATCATGTGCGTAGCTGTTTCAGCCACTCCTATAAAGGGGAAGGGGGATGCAGCTGCAGGATCTCGCTCTGTCTCTGCAAGAGCATAGCTAACAGTAAGCCATTCTACAGAGCTAGGTACAGTGCGCCAAAGCATTGCCATTGTGGCCACCTAAAGTGTTTTCCCAAAAGTAAGACAGGGTCTTATATTATTTTTTTGCTCTGAAGGATGCGCTAGGGCTTATTTTCAGGGGAGGCCTTATATTTTCCCATGAACAACAATCCACATTTATTCTTGAAAAAAAAAATCAACATTTGTTCAAATCTAATCCGGTCATCAGATTCTGCAACATCAACATTTTGTATTAATCCGATTACTGGTTCAGGTACACATTTTCTTATCTGATTCACTATTGTCATGATGCAGAACCCCTGCTTTAGTGGTGGGTACAGACCATATTTACAAAGGTTTAAACTATCTACTTAAATTTATTATTCTCTATGTAATACTAAGTTTAAGCCCACAAGAAAGCAGACACCCCCAAAAAGAATCGCATTTACCAAACCCCAAACAATTCGAGTTGGCATGTGAATGGGCTCTCACATACAAATCTTTGTCGCTGTCAGGTCCCCCTGCGTTCTACAGCGGTTGGCTCCCCCTGGTGACTGGAAGCAGTATCACTCACACGAAGGTGATACTAGTACCTAATCTGTTTGCCAGAGCTGCAGTGCAATGCAGCTGGAATAGCGAGGGACCTGAGAGCAACGCAGATCTCTGTGTGAGAGCCCATCCACCATCAGCACTTGTCAACTGTAATTGTCAAGGATCTGGGGAGTGCGCTTTGTGGGTTTTTTTTTGTTGTTTGCTTTTTTGAGGGGGGTTGTCTGCTCTCTTTTGGGGCTGTCTGCATTCTTTGATGAAGAGTCCTTGCTGTATTCTTTAACTTTTTTAGCTGCTTGGACACTTTGCTATGGAATTGCAACTAGGGCTTATTTTTGGAGTGGTGCTTATATTTTAAGCAAACTCAAAAAAGCCCCAAAAATCCTACTACTTATTTTCAGGTTAGGTCTCATTTTTGAGGAAACAGGGTACTATCCAGGATTGGGGGAACTATGCGTCTTCATCATCAGTTTAATATGGCATGACCATGTGTATTAGGTCAGCAGGCCACGAGCAAATATCCATCGTATAGGTGATAAATGTTAGATCAGTAGTAGTCTGACCGGCTCACCTTGCGTTTGGCTGTTTCGGCCACGGAGCGGCACCGCTATTCTTTGCCAGCTCTTCCTTGCCGCAGTTGTGTAGCTGGGGGGACCAGGATTCTCTACTCTAGCAATTCCATCGGCCAGTTCCTCACCAATCAACCTTTTATCCCCCTTCAGTGGATATGTGATATATTCCGGAATGCCACCACGAATGGTACCTCTCTCTGTAGTTCTTCAACAACTTTTGGATATTTGGCTGTTGCAATCCTATTACAATCCTCGTGTCTTCTCGTTATTGATCTTGTGCTTTCTACTTTTTTTTTTCAGGACCAGCAGTGTAACGCTACAAGTCTTGGCGGCAGCACAAGCTCCCCTTCTTGTTCAAGTCCAAATGGCTACAACACCCAGCAAGCGTTATTAACCCAGCAAATGATGGAGAAGACCAGCATCATGCAGAGACAGATGCAACAGCAGATGATACCCGGAACGGTAGGAAACAGTCCTTTACCTTACAATAAAATAGCCTGAAAATTAACGGGATCACATCATAGTATCATAGTATCATAGTTTTTAAGGTTGAAGGGAGACTCTAAGTCCATCTAGTTCAACCCGTAACCTAACATGTTGATCCAGAGGAAGGCAAAAAACCCCAATGTGGCAAACAAGTTCCAATGGGGAAAAAAATTTCCTTCCTGACTCCACATCCGGCAATCAGACTAGTTCCCTGGATCAATACCCTGTCATAAAATCTAATATACATAACTGGTTATATTAAATTTTTCAAGAAAGGCATCCAGGCTCTGCTTAAATGTTAGCAGTGAATCACTCATTACAACATCATGCGGCAGAGAGTTCCATAGTCTCACTGCTCGTACAGTAAAGAATCCTCGTCTGTGATTATGATTAAACCTTCTTTCCTCAAGACGTAGCGGATGCCCCCGTGTTCCAGTCGCAGGCCTAGGTGTAAATAGATCTTTGGAAAGGTCTCTGTACTGTCCCCTCATATATTTATACATTGTGATTAGATCTCCCCTAAGCCTTCGTTTTTCCAGACTAAATAACCCCAAGTTTAATAACCTGTCTTCGTATTGCAGCCCCCCCATTCCTCTAATAATCTTGGTCGCTCTTCTTTGCACCCTCTCCAGTTCAGCTATGTCCTTCTTATATATCGGTGACCAGAATTGTACACAGTATTCTAAGTGCGGTCGCACTAGTGACTTGTACAGAGGTAGAACTATATTTTTTTCATGAACACTTATACCTCTTTTAATACATCCCATTATTTTATTAGCCCTGGCAGCAGCTGCCTGACACTGTCCACTAAAGTGAAGTTTACCATCCACCCATACACCCAAGTCTTTTTCTGTGTCTGTTTTACCCAGTGTTCTACAATTAAGTACATAATCATAAATGTTATTTCCTCTACCCAAGTGCATGACCTTACATTTATCTACATTAAACTTCAATTGCCACTTCTCAGCCCAATCCTCCAATTTACATAAATCTCCCTGTAATATAAAATTATCCTCCTCTGTATTGATTACCCTGCAGAGTTTAGTATCATCTGCAAATATTGAAATTCTACTCCGCATGCCCCCAACAAGGTCATTTATAAATATGTTGAAAAGAAGCGGGCCCAATACTGACCCCTGTGGTACCCCACTATGAACTGAGACCCAGTCCGAGTACGTACCATTAATAACCACCCTTTGTTTCCTATCACTGAGCCAGTTTTTAACCCAGTTACACATATTTTCCCCTATCCCCATTATTCTCATTTTATGTACCAACCTTTTGTGTGGCACCGTATCAAAAGCTTTTGAAAAGTCCATATACACAACATCCACTGCATTTCCCTGGTCCAGGCTTGAACTTACCTCTTCATAGAAGCTGATCAAATTAGTTTGACAGGATCGATCCCTCATAAACCCATGTTGATACTCTGTCATAAGGTTATTTTTCTTGAGATACTCCAGTATAGCATCTCTCAAGAAACCCTCAAGGATTTTACCAACCGTAGAGGTTAAACTTACCGGCCTATAATTTCCCGGCTCAGTTTTTGTCCCCTTTTTGAATATTGGCACCACATTTGCTATGCGCCAGTCCTGCGGTACCGACCCTGTTATTAAGGAATCTGAGAAGATTAAAAATAATGGTCTATCTATCACAGAACTCAATTCCTGTAGTACTCTGGGGTGTATGCCATCCGGGCCCGGAGATTTGTCAACCTTAGTGATTTCGAGGCGGCGGCGTACTTCCTGCTGGGTTAAGCAGGTAATATTCAAGGGTGAATTTATGGCATCACTGGTCATGTCATCTGCCATGGCATTTTCTTGTATAAAAACCGTAGAAAAAAAGTCATTCAGCAGGTTGGATTTACCCTCATCCCCTTCCACCATTTCACCAAGACTATTTTTAAGGGGGCCAACACTATCGCTTTTCAGTTTTTTACTGTTTATGTAGTTAAAGAATATTTTAGGATTATTTTTACTTTTTCTCGCAATGAGTCTCTCTGTCTCAAACTTAGCTAACTTAATTTGCTTTTTACATATTTTATTTAATTTTCTATAATTATATAATGCCTCATCACTACCTGCCCTCTTTAATTCTTTTAAGGCTTTCTGTTTTTCTTTTATTGCTTCCCTTACAGCTCTATTTAGCCATAGGGGTTTCCTCCTATTTCTAGCATGTTTGTTCCCATAGGGTATATTTTCTGCACAAGCCCTATTCAGGATGCTCATAAAAGTCTCCCATTTGCTTTGTGTACTTTTATTACTTAGTACATCATCCCAGTTTATTGCACTAAGATCATCTCTCAACCGTTTAAAATTTGCTTTCCTGAAGTTTAGTGTCCTTGTAGCCCCTCTACTAGACATCTTACTAAAGAATACATGAAAACTTATTATTTTGTGATCACTATTCCCCAAGTAACCCCCAACTTGTATATTTGATATGCGGTCTGGCCTATTGGTTAGTACAAGGTCTAGTAGTGCTCCCCCTCTTGTGGGGTCCTGTACCATTTGTGAAAGGTAATTATCTTTCATTGTTATCAAAAATCTATTTCCTTTGCTGGAACTGCAAGTTTCTGTTCCCCAATTTATATCAGGATAGTTAAAGTCCCCCATAATAATTACCTCTCCGAGACTCGCTGCTTTATCAATTTGCTTTATGAGGAGATTCTCTACCTCTTCCATAATATTCGGCGTCTTATAACACACCCCTATCAGTATTTTATTATTCATTCTCCCCCCCCTTATCTCCACCCATAGGGACTCTACATTCTCAGTACCCTCACATATGTTGTCACGCAGGATGGGTTTTAAGGATGATTTTACATATAGACACACACCTCCCCCTCGCTTATTTGTACGGTCATTCCTGAATAGGCTATAACCCTGTAAATTAACAGCCCAGTCATAGCTCTCATCCAGCCATGTCTCTGATATCCCCACTATATCATAATTTTCTTCCAACAATATTAATTCTAATTCCTCCACCTTATTTGTGAGGCTTCGGGCATTAGTGTACATGCACGTTACGTATGACTCTGTACCTATATTCCTGCTTACTGTATTGACTGTCCTAACCCTTCCCCCCGTACCACCCCCAATTTCGTTACTTGTGCCCTGGTCACTATCTGCACTACATTCCCCTTCTTTAAAGTGAATACCCTCGCCCCCTATTCCTAGTTTAAACACTCCTCCAACCTTCTAGCCATTTTCTGCCCCAGCAGAGCTGCACCCTCCCCATTAAGATGCAGCCCATCCCTAGCATAGAATCTGTAGCCAACTGAAAAGTCGGCCCAATTCTCCAGGAACCCAAAACCCTCTTTCCTACACCAATTCTTGAGCCACCTGTTAACCTCCCTGATCTCTCTTTGCCTCTCTGGTGTGGCTCGTGGCACAGGTAGTATTTCCGAAAATACCACCTTTGAGGTCCATGCTTTAAGCTTACAACCTAATTCCCTGAAATCATCTTTAAGGACCTTCCACCTACCTCTAACTTTGTCATTTGTGCCAATGTGTACAATGACCGCTGGGTCCTCCCCAGCCCCTCCCAGTAATCTGTCAACCCGATCAGCGATGTGCCGAACTCGAGCGCCAGGAAGACAGCACACTGTTCGGCGATCCCTGTCTTTGTGACAGATTGCCCTATCTGTCCCCCTAATAATTGAGTCCCCCACTACCAGTACCTGTCTTGCCTGCCCTGCACTCCTATTCCCCCCCTTACTGGAGCAGACACTCCTCTGGCGTTCAGAGGTCATGCCTTGCTGCAGCAATGCTACCCCTGTAATGACATCCCCCTCATCTGCCAAGTTTGCAAACCTATTGGGGTGTGTCAGTTCAGGACTAGCCTTCCTAGCACTTTTCCCTTTACCCCCCTTTCTAACTGTCACCCAGCTACCTACCTCACCATCCTGCCGCTCCCTACTACGATCCTCCCCCACATCTGACCCAGCAAGCTGCTGCTCAGTGAGCAGCACACTCCTTTCCATATTGCTAATGCATCTCAGAGTTGCCAGCTGCTCATTTAGATCCAGTATCTGGGCTTCCAAACGTGCAACTTGCGCACATCTCGAACAACAGTATGCACCCTCGAACGGCTTTTCAAGGACTGCATACATGAGACAAGATGTACACTGGATCGCATTAGCAATAGTGGAGCACATTTTCTAATGGGGATAGCACTAAACAAATGTTAAGTAATTAAACAACTAAATACAAACAATTCTACTCACACTTACTTTTGCTCACACTTTGCTCACTCACGCTCACAATGAAGACAGGCTAAAATTCGCGCGCCGCTAGGCGCGCGGCTTTCAGAAGTCTTCCTTCCGGCTGTAACGGCCAAAACCCGGTTCTCCTTGAGCTCGCGGTGACTCTTCACTTATCCCAGAAGGCACTGGGAATATGCAAATTATCCTCGCAAGACTCCTTCCCTGGCTTTCAGAAGTCTTCCTTCCGGCTGTAACGGCCAAAACCCGGTTCTCCTTGAGCTCGCGGTGACTCTTCACTTATCCCAGAAGGCACTGGGAATATGCAAATTATCCTCGCAAGACTCCTTCCCTGGCTTTCAGAAGTCTTCCTTCCGGCTGTAACGGCCAAAACCCGGTTCTCCTTGAGCTCGCGGTGACTCTTCACTTATCCCAGAAGGCACTGGGAATATGCAAATTATCCTCGCAAGACTCCTTCCCTGGCTTTCAGAAGTCTTCCTTCCGGCTGTAACGGCCAAAACCCGGTTCTCCTTGAGCTCGCGGTGACTCTTCACTTATCCCAGAAGGCACTGGGAATATGCAAATTATCCTCGCAAGACTCCTTCCCTGGCTTTCAGAAGTCTTCCTTCCGGCTGTAACGGCCAAAACCCGGTTCTCCTTGAGCTCGCGGTGACTCTTCACTTATCCCAGAAGGCACTGGGAATATGCAAATTATCCTCGCAAGACTCCTTCCCTGGCTTAGTAAGGCTACCCCTTTATTATATGACATAATAGAGGGACAAGTCAACTCAGTATCCGCAGAATGACTATTGCTCTAGTAGACCTGATCCATCCATGCGTCACATGGTTACTGTCATGGGGTAAGTGGAGACAGGACAGGGGTCCCTGGGTTGTCCCTAAGACTTGTGACCCTGCGCTGTCCCTTATCTCGAAGGTAGGTTTGATGGTAGACAGGTCCGAGCCTCCAGTGTGGCCCTAACTCCTGTCCAAGCCCTGATCTTACTCCCCCTCTCCCATACCCTCTGGGCGGGCCGGAAAACACAAAGCCAAAACCCCAGAAACGACATGGAAAAAGGAGAAAGGAAACTTGTATATACAGCACTCAAAACACACAGGAGATGTGTACTGGGGCAATTTGATAGCAGAGGAAGTAACACACCACAGGGGAACTCTCACACCACTCAAAAGTGCTGCACGAATCACCATATACAGGAACAATACCTAGACAGGGATCGCTGAAGTGATCATCGGCACCTCCTAAAAGGAGGCAGTGCCTTAAATAGAGAAGTGACAGTTGCATTTGGCAGTCATCAACCTGAGCACTTAGGTCCTACTCAGCAGTCTGTAAGAATTAACTTCTGCAGAGCTGAAGACCAGTGAACCTGCACCAGCCGATGCCCGGCTCAGGCTGCAGAAGTCTCAGGTTGCTTGTCAAACTCAGTAGTGTGAACAGAGTCTGATGACACCGTTCCACCAGGTGTGTGCAAAGCATCACATGACAGTTACCCACTTATATGGATGGTTGGAAATCCAACTTTTCCGTTGTAGAGGTTACTGCAGAGAAAATACCATTTGATTGTCTGGTTGACCTGCAGCAATTAGCCGATCACCGAGACGACTTGTTCATTAAAAGGGGTTGACTTCATGATGGCTAAAACATATGGGAATATACCCCTAACCCTGCTTCTTATCATAACTTTTGGAACTTTTTGTATTTTAGTGAAAGACATCTTTAAATAATATGGATAATTGGTAAATGTTTTCCTTTTACTTAACTGCATGTTTTTTGGGTTAAAAATCATTTTTGTACTTCGGTTTCATGAAAAAGTTTGGCATTTACAAGCTTTTTATTTCCTGCAATTTCCTGGCTTCAGAATGACTTAACTGAGGCTTTGTGTTCAGACTAGCGTTTTTTTTACCCTTTTTTTTGTCTTTTTCTACTAATCTCACCTAAGTTATGACCATATCAAAGTTCAGCTCCACTTTGATGTGGTCAGTGGTCATAAATGAGCACAGAGGAGATCAGATTCAGAAAAACAGATTAGAGTTACAAACTCTCAGCGTCATTCTGCAGACCGCAATGTGCAGGGAAACAAGCATCTTATAAAAGCAAACAGACATAAACATTTTTAATGAAAAATGATTTTTAGCTGAGATTACATATCATTAAAAGGGGCTAATTACAGATGAGCAAATCGATATGATTTAAATCGAATTCGCTCCAAATTTGAAAAACAAATCAGATTTGCCAATATTTTGAGATTCGATTCGTTAGAACCAGGCACGATGGTGATAATTTTGTTTGATCATTTTTGGGGCTGGAGTGGGTTAAAAAATGAAAAATCATTGTATGACCTCAGCCCTCATTTATCCTAGCATTGCAGCACCACACCAAGCCATCCTCTGGCTCACTCCTAACACCGGTTTCCGTCTCATTTACCAACTTCACTTTTTGGCATCTCATGATGTGCTTCACCTCGCAATGTCATGATATTGCTTGAGGTCTAGTCAGCACCAGAGATGCCAAAGATTGAAGATGAAAGAGAACACTATAGCCGGAGGGAGTGAGTGAGCAAGAGGAGGACTAGGGGGTGGGGGCTGTGGTGACAGGACAGGTAAGGGGTGAGCAAAATGTTTTGTTTGTTTTTTTAACCCCTCATTTTATTTTACTCTGGGGTCTGGAGGCAAATTTGATTTGCAGCAAACAAATTTCAATGTGAATTGAATTTCATAGTCAAATTCCAGTGAGTTTGGCAAATTTGAATTTTGTCATACGTGCTAATTACAGATGAGCAAACCGGAACTGTAAAGATTCGTACCGAACACAGGCTTTTAAAGGGAATCAGTCACGTGATTCTGTAGTACAAAACCAATGTTAATTTTAAATAGGGCTTAAGGAAACCTTTCAGGATGAGTAAGTGTTATTGCTCTACCTTATCCTGTTATCTTGTTGTAAGGTCTGTAGAATTCAATGTGACATAATAACTAGTCAAGCATATGTAATTACAAGTTGCATATTCTCTGTGCCCCCTCCCATCTCTTAGTGCTGGCATCAGTGATAGTACTGTAAATCTGAATTGAATTTGCACTGCTGCCCCCCCAACAATACTCTCTCCACCTCTCAGAAGTGATATTGAATGTACTGGGAGGTAGGCGGGGAAGCATGAATATGAAAATTGTATTTACATCCACTTGACTATGTTGCACAAGACACTGAATTCTACAGAGCTTACAGCAAGATAACAGGATAAGGTAGAGCTATAAAAGTTACCGATCCTAAAAGGTCTCCTTCAGCCTTATTCAAAGATAACATTAGAGTCATGATTTTGATTTGCGGTGCTCTGGTCACCTGCAGAACCGATGCTCTGTTGTTGTATTGGGCTCCTGGGGATGGGTTGTTTCCCAGCCTCGGGTCCTGCGTTGGTGCTGGGAGACGTTTGTTCACAGACACCTCATTCCAAGTGATTGCTCTGCTTCTTTAGGGAGCAACCTCATCCGGAACGCCGCAAATTGTAGTTATTGTTCCATTGTAAGTGCTTCTGGCTCCTGTAAGCGTAGTGTTCAGATCTTGTCTCTCGACCCTGGACTTTAGTTACCCTTCTCTGCCCATCTCCCCTGACTCTGACGTTACCTTCTGGCTCCAGACCTCTGGCTTGTACCCCGACCTTGTCTCCGCTTTCTCCCTGTGTTCCCTACATGACCTCCTGACTTCTGACCTCCAGCTTGTACTCCAACCACTTCTCCGCTAGTTCCCTGTATCCTGTCGTGTCCTCCCGCTTTCCGACTCTGGCTTGTTTGACTACTCCTTTATTCACTACTGACTAGTTGTATCTAGTGACACCTAGTGATTGAGCATCAGAATTAGCATTGTACTACAAAATCAATTGACAGAGTCTCTTTAAAAAAATCAGTGTCCTAGTTCAGAGTTTGGGTGCTCTTCATATGCTAACCAATCAATCAAGCATCTGTGTTCTCGGCTACTGTGAGTGCTCGGCCTAGTCCGAGCCATTTGCAGTCTCTGAATGGCTCTCAGTGGGGGTACCAACAACGTTTACGGACACAATGTATGTGGAAAAAAATGCCCTACCTTCCCCGGAAGTGCTCTTTTCATGGCTGGCTGTATGTGGGCGGAGAGCCAAAACTGCTCAGTCATTGACTTCCATTGGAGTTCAGGTCAAATCCGGGTCCCAAACTGAACTTTATCTAAAGTTCGGCTGAACCCCCCAAACCGAACTTCAATGGGTCCACTCATCCCTAGTGCTTACACTTAATTTTATATCAATATAGATTTTACTTGGATGATCCATCACTTACTGATGGGTCAGAGTCTGAGTCCCTGAACCTCTACAAATCCTTAAAGTTAAAGGTCACCTTCAGTTTTTCCTCGAGCAGTGGCGGTCCCAGCCATCAGATTTTTAGGCGACTGCTCCGATCCGATTCATTCAGGAGCAGTAAAAGTTCCTATAGTTAGCCCCACCTTTTTATGTCTGTCTATTTGCTTCTGATGTGGCAGAATGGTGATGGATGTTCACTGGAAACTTCATACCGAATTCGCGATCATTTACAATACAAGAAAACAAATCTGTGCAGAATTCCTGACAAGTAGTTCGGAAAGTTCTCGTCCATCCCAGCTTTTAATTTCTTCCATATTAGACTTGTTTCTAACAAACGCTGTAGGATTTCCTTAGTTGATATTTATAGAATTTTTTATTTCTTTGTTCTTAAAGGAGAAGTGTAACAACCAGGAACAATTAAACAGACATTTGACAAGACCACCACCGGACTATAAAGATCAGCGGAGGACCACGGTCGGCATTCAGCAGGCAAATCAGTTTGGCAGTAAGTATGAGACTTTTTTTACATTTAGGCTAATGGGACCCAAGTGACTATAGGTAATGTAATGGTGATAGAAAAGTTTTGGGTTCTGTAGACATCATGTCAGCTAATTGTTTAAGACAGGGACTAACAATTATAGCTGTGTGCCACGTCTACCTCTAAAGTTGGCCAAACATGCTTCTTTGGATCGGCCAACCATCTTCCATGGATGGGGTTCTTCTCTTAATCTCCCATTCCTTTTATTTTACTTTTTATTTTACCTCTGGTAGGGGATCTCTCCTCTCCGCGGAGCGGTCATATATAAGGAGATTAAGAGGCAACTGTCAGAAGAGCAGCTGTTTGGCTGACAACTGTCTAAAGTGTATCTTTCTTCTTCTTAATGGCCTTCAGCTCGATCTTGAGCCATGGCGTGATGGATGAACGCTCTGTAGAAAGAGCGATCTTGTGTAAGCCTAGATAGGTCCATCAGGGTCTTCTATGCCTAGATAGGTCCATCAGGGTCTTCTACGCCTAGATAGGTCCATCAGGGTCTTCTACAACTAGATAGGTCCATCAGGGTCTTCTACAACTAGATAGGTCCATCAGGGTCTTCTACGACTAGATAGGTCCACCAGGGTCTTCTACACCTAGATAGGTCCACCAGGGTCTTCTCCACCATTATCCTGATAGTATCAAGTTATCGGGTTGCTGAACTTCCTTTTCACCTTGTTCCTTCTATTCTTCTGACCATGATGTCCTTCTCCTTGCTCTATTCGAATGATGTGTCATAGCATGGTGATCCTTGCTTCAAGTGATATATCTGGCTTGATTTGTTCCAAAATTGATGTGTGAAGTCCTTAAATCCCAAGCATCATCTATGGGACACCACTCTAGGTTGTGTCCTTCCCTTTTTAAATGGCAAGCAAGTTTTTCTCTACTACTGGTGATCTATTGAAGTGTTAGGCTGCCCCAAGAAGGAACTATTTTAATCTTTATTATGGGACCCCCTAATATCTAACATATGTATATCCCAACTTTAAAAAGCCTTGATGAGTTGGCCACTTTGGTCCAGTATACAGAAGACAAAAAGACCTGAAAAAAAAAACAACTATAGAAAGTACTGGATAAAATGTGAGACACTCTTTTATCAACATGCAAACTCAGGGAGTAGACTGATCTCGGTGTATGGGGCACAGCACTAACAACTTTCCCTTATAGCCACGACCTATTTACAGTCTCGACATGCACAAGAAACCTTCTGGAAATTCTACTTTTCAGGAGGCTTCAGTGATGCCTGGAAGATTATTGGTCAACCCATCTGGGAGGTTGCCCCCTTTTTTTTTTTTTTTTTTTTTTTTTTAGCAGGGGGGATATTTTGAAAAAAAATCTGTAGGAAAGGAACCGCCAGAAAGATAGTGGTACAGATGGGTTTCAAGCATAAGTAGGAGAAAAATGTTTTTGTCTACTTTTTGTCTTATATGCCTCTAGATCAGTGATGGTGAACTTTTTAGAGACCGAGTTCCCAAACTGCAACCCAAAACCCAATTATTTATTGCGAAGTGCCAACAGGGCAATTTAACCTGAATTACCATCATTGCTCCATCCCGGTATAGATGTGCCCATCATAGCCCCATCCCGGTATAGATGTGCCCATCATAGCCCCATCCTGGCATAGATGTCCCCATCATAGCCCCATCCTGGCATAGATGTCCCCATCATAGCCCCATCCTGGTATAGATGTCCCCATCATAGCCCCATCCTGGTATAGATGTCCCCATCATAGCCCTATCCTGGTATAGATGTTCCCATCATAGTCCCATCCTGGTATAGATGTCCCCATTGTGGCCCCATCTTGATATTCATGTCCACATCATAGCCTATCCTGATATACATGTCCTCATCATAGTCCCATCCTGGTATAGATGTCCCATCATAGCCCCATCATGGTATAGATGTGCCCATCATAGCCCCATCCTGGTATAGATGTGCTCATCATAGCCCCATTCTGGTATAGATGTCCCCATCATAGCCCCATCCTGGCACAGATGCCCCCTTCATAGCACCATCCTGGTATAGATGTCCCCATCATAGCCCCATCCTGGTATAGATTCTATAATTTTATGTGCTGGCGAAAAGTAGAGGACAGGTAGAAGGGAACATGGATACTGGGTCTGACTACAGTGGTTTTGCTTGTAGTCTGTTGCTATGGAGACACATTTATCTACATGGAAGCTGTAAATACAAAATAATAAGAAACACAACTATTTTTTTACATTAAGATTCTAAGTTAATCCATTTCAGAGCAATAAAAAACAAGTTGCTTTAATCATATCAAAGAAGCAAAACATCACCCCCTTCTTTATAATGTATTTTTTTAATGTATGCATGCTGAAAATGCAAATAGAAATATGTGTGTACATTTCAGGCTACAGTGGTTGCATAGCTCGGCACTTCTCAATGCCAAATTCATGTCCTATCCCTGGTGAGTTTCCAACCCAGACGTTCCAGCCTAATTCCGTGTGGGGAAAGGGACAATGACGGTAAACTGTCACCTCCTTAGACATTTCTGTTTATTTCCCACTTTAGATGCGCTTTTCATTGTGAAGAAGCAGAACAATAATGTGGCTCCTTATAGCGTCGTACATAGACATACGACCGGCACAAACAAGTGAAAAGTTTCAATTTTTTTTTTTCGGATCTCACAGTGACATTTTTATTGGCTAGCTGCACATAACAGTAATTTATTACCGTCTCGGACAGCCTTACTGAACTTGTTAAATCAGCTCTTGTCCCTGCTGCCAAAACAGAAGAGAGGAATCCTTGTAGAAACACGTTAGTAAATAAAAAGCTGAATATTCTGAATAAAATTAGCAATTCATCCAAGTCGTCCGACAGTCGGTCTTTCATTTGGATGGCGGCAAGAAATACGGTGGGCAATAATATACATCAGGGTCTATGGGATTTAGAGGAAAGTTAATTTGCAAGACAAAAAAACAAGCAATGCTCGCTGGCAAACTGAGGTTAAGGGCTCATGCACATGGCGAAGGGCTGTGTACAGAAGCTGTGCGGCTGTGCTTGGAGCTGTACATCCTCTGGGCACCGCCACATTTCTAGGACACAATACCTCCGTACATACAAAGTCCAATGGTGCATGCCAACATTTTTTTTTTGTCTGACTTTCACAGAAACCATCAGAAAATTCCTCTGAAGGCTCTGTGCTATCTGGAACCATGAAGCTAATAGCTGATCTTTTAAAGGGGTTGTCCACTACTAGGACAACCCCTTTCTTAAAATGATAAATCCTATACTCACCTCCCGTACTGGCACCGTTCCTCAGGTGCCGCGGTTCTTGTTTTTGAGGCTCACATGACATTATGATGTCAAGCGAGCCCCGCATCCAATCAGTGCCGGATTCCTTCTCGCTTTTGGACCAAACAAGCATCAACAGGAAGTGAGAGAAAGCACTCACTTCCTGTTGATTGCTTGTTTGTTTAGAATGTTGGAGACAGAAACTGGCACTGATTGGATGTGGGGCTAGCGTGATGTTAAATGACAAAGCCTATACTCACCTCCCGTACTGGCACCGTTCCTCAGGTGCCGCGGTTCTCGTTTTTGAGGCTTACGTGACATTATGATGTCAAGCGAGCCCCGCATCCAATCAGTGCCGGATTCCTTCTCCCCGCTTTCGGACCAAACAAGCAATCAACAGGAAGTGAGAGGAAGTACTCACTTCCTGTTGATTGCTCGTTTGGTCCGAAGGTGGGGAGACAGAAGCTGGCACTGATTGGATGTGGGGTTCAAGTGATGTTACATGATAAAGCCTATACTCACCTCCCGTACTGGCGCCATTCATCAGGTGCCGAGGTTCTTGTTCCTGAGGCTCAAGTGACATTGTGACGTCACGCGAGCCCCACATCCAATAAGCGACTGTTTCCTTTTCTCCGCCTTCGGACCAAACAAGCAATCAACAGGAAGTGAGAGGAAGCACTCACTTCCGGTTGATTGCTCATTTGGTCCGAAGGTGGGGAGACATAAGACGGAGCTGATTGAATGCAGGGCTTGCTTGATGTCACTGTCACGGTTGTGTCTCTGCCATTAGAGATTATTGACAAGTTCTGGGTTTGAGTCTCACTTTACTTTGTGAGACTCTGCTATTTAAATGTATTCTCTGTGCTTTGGGGAGGAGAGAGCTAATGTCAGTATTCCCTGCCAGCAAGCAGTCTCATTACGATTTCAGGTGTTTCCGGTTTGGATCACTCCCAGTCCCTTTATTTACCCTCTGCTACCACCAGAGGGGGTCAGTTATTATTCATTTGGATGCTTGGCCTGGAGGTGAAAGGAGCTGTAAAGTTTTTTGAAGTTGCTGTGGTGGCTGCAGTCATGGGTCTGACTGCAGCAGCTTGTTGTTGTTTTCCCCCTGTCTGTCTACCTTCCCTGGTATGTTGTTTCAGTGCAGCGGTGGGACTAGTGATGCTTACCTACTCACTTGTTAGCTAGGACTATTGTGGGGTAACTCAGGGCTTCAGGTTCCTGCTTGGCCACAGGTGAGGAACCTGTGTAGGGACTGGCTAGGAGTGCAGGATACAGTGACAGATAAGTGAAGGTGTCCATCTTCTCTCTCACTCGCACAAGGGTCCACCGTTGTTAAAGTGTCCCTGATGTACCCCTTGTTTCTTGTGGTGTTACCCCTGTTAAGTTGTGTGTGTGGCCTCACGCCAAACTTTTCCATGTCTGCATCGTGACAGTCACAATCTCCCTGTGGAAGGCGCCGGTACAGGAGGTGAGTTTAGGCTTTATTATTTTACCTGGGGGAAATGTAGACTCAGAAGGGGCTGTCCTAGAAGTGGACAACCCTTTAAGTCCTGTAATTTGCTCGGTGCAACCTTCATGGGTGGGACTTCTTGTACATCCCACATATAGTTGATCGGTATTGAGATCTGAGGAGTTTCTGGAGACAAGTCAACACCTCGATCTTTTTGTCATGTTCCTCAAACAAATTTACGTTATGGCCGGTTTCATTATCCTGCTGAAAGAGGCCACTATTATTGGTGTGACTCTCATGTATCTATTGTAGACACTTGTGTGGGTGACCTGGGGTTTGTAGCCCAATATACAGTAAGCTGTGATGCTCTGCATGTTCTGACATCTTTCTATCAATGCCAACATTGACATTTTCAGAAATTTGTGCTGCTTTAGCTCTTCTATGAATAAGTCTGTATTGGTTAGCTCTTCTGTGAGATCAAATATGACTGGCTAGCCTTCTCTGCCTGTCTTAGGTAGCTCTTCTGTGGGGTCAGACCAGACTGGCTGGTCTTCACTCCCTATATTAGTTAGCTCTTTTGTTGTATCAGACCAGACTGGCTAGCCTTCATGCCCCATATTAGTTAGCTCTTCTGTGGTATCACACCAGACTGGATAGCCTTCACTCCCCGTATAAGTTAGCTCTTCTGTGGGATCAGACCAGACTGGCTAGCGTTAACTCCCCATATTAGTTAGACCTTCTATGTTATCAGGCCAGACTGGCTAGCTTTCACTCCCCACATCAGTGAGCTTTTCTGTGGCACCAACCAGACTGGATAGCATTCACGCCCTGTATTAGTTAGTTCTTTTGTGGGATCAGACCAGACTGGCTGGTCTTCATTCCCCATATTAGTTAGTGCTTCTATGGGATCAGACCAGACTGGTTAGCCATCGCTTGCCACATTAGTTAGCTCTTCTATGGAATTAGACTAGACTCACTAGCCTTCGCTCCCCACATTAGTTAGCTATTTTGTGTTATCAGACCAGACTGGCTAGCCTTCACTCCCGGTATTAGATGACTCTTTTGTAGGATCACACCAGACTCCCTAACCTTTATTTGATGCATTGGTTAGCTCTTATGTGTTATCAGACCAGATTTGCTATCTTTCGGTCCCCTCATTAGTTAGCTCATTAGTGGAATCAGACTAGACTGGCTAGCCTTCACTCCCCATGTTATTTAGCTCATCTGTGGGATTAGACCAGAATGGCTAGCCTTCACTCCCTATATTAGTTAGTTCTATTATGGAATCAGACCAGGCCTTTGATCTCCGCATTAATGAACCTTTGGCGTTCTGTTTACCGGTGGTAATTCCATGGTGCAACCTTGGTAGGTACTAACCACTGCTACCTGGAAGCACTCCACAAGACCTGACATTTTAAATAAACTGTGACCCAGTGATATAGCCATCACAATTTGGTTCTTCTCAAAGATACTTGGATTCTTATGGTTGACCATTTTTCCTGCATTCATCATGCCAATATCATCCCATCCATTAACATGTGCCATGGTCACATGATAATCTATGTTTTACACTTAATTCTGTAAATGTAATTATATGGCCAATTTATATATATGTATTATATATTTATATTGTAGGTGATCTTCTATTTGTTTAATTGCTATCCTTCTTTTTTGTGCAGGTGGCTTGCCAACAGTAGCTGTTAACACAGACCCTACTCTACCAAATTCACCCTCAACGAATATGACACCTCAGAATCAGACACATTCTTCAACAAACCATGTATCTAGAATGCCTCCTCTTCAGGGAAGTCCAAGCATGTTTGGGAATGTATCATGTCCACAGCAATCTCTGTATAATGGTCTGAGCCACACCAGCCCAAACCAGATGGGAACGAGCCAGAATGGCAATGTTGTGCCACGTCAACCAGCAGTTACGTCCGGGACAAATATGGCACCTTTCGGTACTCAGACTGGAAATAATGGTTCAACATTTAGACCCAATGGGCCAAGTGTCACGGGACAAAGATCTCAAAATGTCATCAACAACTCATCTTCGACCCAAAAATGGATGAGTTCAGAAGTAAAAAGGCAGGATTTGGTGGGTTATGCCAACACCAACCAATATTCAAACCAATCTGTTCAAGGTATTATCAGTCATCAGCAATTCCCTCAACGTGCTATATCGATGCCAAACCAAGTCAACCCTGGGGTACAAATGACTCCTTTAAATACAATGGCTCCATCCAACAGTGGGCAAAGTATTGAACCACTACGGGGCTTTAATCATGGGCAATCTCCATTGCGATCACAGATGTTACCAAGCTTGAGCCAAGCTAGCGGAGGGTTGACCATGCCACCCAACACATTTACATCACCCAATCAAATTTCTCGAGCGTTTTCTCGGAGCGACTCCAGCAACGACTTGAGCTCATTTGATTTCCTTTCTCAAAATGGTGGACTAGGGTCGTCTCCAAATGGTGACTCCGACTTCATTGATGCGTTACTGAAAACTGGCCACATCAATGATGACTGGATGAAAGATATTAATCTGGATGAGATCTTTAAAGGCCACTCTTGAAACCCTGAGGGCAATAAAAGACTGTTTTATACATTTTGTTAAATGTTGCACCCAAAAAACGTATAGTCACTAGATTTTAAAGGGTAAGTTCCTATTTTGTTGACATTTTAAAGAGTCAAGGGATAAACTCCATTAGAGAGACATGATGGTCGCAACCCTCTCCAAGTGACTATAAGCACATACATACCAAGCAAGATTTATCCTGGCTCCGGCTGTGGACTGGGCATCCACCTTGACCAAACTCTGAGAAATTATCTAGTTTTTGGACCTAGAGGACAAGAGGGTGCAACATAGTGTATATAGCACAGATTTCCTGAGATATTACTCCTATGTGTATAGGTTTGAAGTCCAATAATACGTTCTGCAGTAATATGTGACATTCTTGTACATATTTGTTTCCTTACGTTACTCTGCAGCATTTTTGCCTCTGCTTGTCGTATTACTGGCTAATCTGTCATACATTTTAGGCTAGAAGGTAAAAATTTAAGGATTTTATATATGGATTTTATATGATTTATGTAAGGTTGGTATTTTGGAAATGTTCTGAGTTCTACTAACTCATTTGTTTGTCTTATTTAGAACTAACGTCTCACAGTATCCAGGGGTGAAGTTAACTGAAATGGCTGGCTTGAAGTTAAAAACTGTGTTTCCCTGAAAATAAAACTGTTTTATTTTTGGCTCCAAAAGATGCACTAGGGCTTTTTTTTGGGGGATGTTTTATATTTTGTATTGGTGTCAGTGATTGGAACTTGGGTTAATGAAAAAATGAATATTCACTTCCTTCCCCGCCCACCCTTCTGCCTGCATCAGCGATTGGAGCTTGTGTTAAGGAAATGATGAATACTCACCAACCTTCCCTGCCCACCCATCTGCCGCCGTCAGTGATTGGAACTTGTGTTAATGAAAAAATGAATATTCACCCCCCTTTCTTGCTCTCCCCTCTGCCGGTGTCGGTGATTAGAACTTGTGTTAATGAAAAAATGAATAATCACCCCCTTCCTCACCCAAACCTCTGTTGGCGACAGTGATTGGAACTTGTGTTATTGAATAATGAATATTCACCCCCTTCCCCGCCCATCATCTGCTGGCGTTGGTGATTGGAACTTTGGTTAATAAAATAATGAATATTCACCCCCTTAACCACCTACCCCTCTGTGCTGTGTATCAGTGATTCACTCAGACTGTCATATTACTGCCAGAGGATCGCAGCTTAATGCTTGCAGTGGTCGGTGACTTTCCTCATCTGAGCGTGACAGCTCATAGAAATGCACAATGACAAGCTCAAGTCAGAAGAGCCACCGGCCACTGTGAGCATTGCGCAGCTATCCTCAGGCAGTAATACGACTGAGTGAATCACTGGCACAGAGGTGGACGGGGAAGGTGGTGAATATTCATTATTTTATTAACACAAGGTCTGATCACTGATGCCGGCAGAGGGGTGGGCGGGGAACAAGGTGAATATTCATTATTTCACTAGGGGTGGGCAGACTGGTGAATATTCATTCCATTAACTAGCTGGCATATGGCTATAAACGTCTAGGGCTTACATCAGCGTACGCCAATAAAAGTTACATATCCTGAAAGGACTTCCCAAGCCCTATTTCAGGATCCTATTATTATGATGATTTGAACTAGGGCTTATTTTTGGGGTAGGGCTTATATTTTAAACATACTCCAAAAAAGGCAGAAAAATCCTGCTAGGGCTTATTTTCAGGGTAGGTGTTATTTTTGGGGAAACACGGTACAGTATATCTGGCTATGCTTTTGGCTTGGTTTAATGGCATTTCTTTAAAGAGGTTGCCTAAGTCTTTCGAATAAAATAAGAAAAGCTTATTGTCCTCTTCCACATCGGCACAGTTCCAGCGACACTGGAACCAGTCAACACTTCTGACTCCATAGTGATGAGCAGCAGCCGATCTGTGACCGCTGAGTGGCTGCAGCAATCATGTAAAATAATTATGTCACGTGACGGTCAGGAGACCCGGAGAGCTTTTGAGAGAGGCGAGTAGAAGGTTTTCTTATTTTACTTAGGGACTTAAGGAACAGGCGACCACGGGAGGTGGTGAACTCTTCCTCAATGGAAATCTTCAAGCGGAAACTGGATAAACATATAGCTGGGGTGATTTAGGGAAGCCTGTACTCGCAGGGAGTTGGACCCGATGGCCCTTGAGATCCCTTCCAACTCTACCATTCTATGATTAAGGCTTCGTTATGGTAAAGAAATCAAGAAGTCTTGCAGAATGATCATCATGATGTTACCGAGCAACAAAATGTAGTCATTCTTAAGTTATGATCCACCACTGTTTGTGGACAAGGACAAGAGGGCTACATTTCTGGAAAATATTAAGTGTGTGGCTGCTATAGGGCATTGGATGGGTAAGACCAGACTTTTGGAAAGCTCTGTATCCCTTCCCTGTTTAGGAAGCAAACCTGACCGGTCCATAGTTACGGGAGGGCTGGGTGATCCGGCACTAGGGTTACGGTTCATCTCCACTGACCTTGTGCACACTACAGACAGACAACCTTGCTTGGGATAGTAGGAATTGTATGGAGTTATGGAGTCTTTCCTGCCGTATTTCATTTTATATTGCATTTTCCGGCAGACTACATGGTACTAGTAGGGTTATTTGGTGACTGGTCATTGAGTGATGTGTTTACATTAAATCTTGGTACATCATGGCTGCCAACTGTGTTTCAGGGCTCATATATATGGTGTGCCATCATATCCTAAGTTTGGAATTGGCCAAAAACAAATTCACATGGGTGCCAGTTTGTTGTGTCCACTGAGACTCTGATACCATGCCAATGGAGATCACCTCATGACGTTACGTGACCCGATCCAACTTATTCATCTGCAAACCCTACTTAAAGGGAACAAACCAGCAGGATTTTTCCCCGTAAAGTAAAGGCAGTGCCATACTGGCACTAGCATGGTGATTAAAGTCCTACCTTCACTTTTCAAATTGGATCTTTGATTGCAGAAAAAACTATTGACAAAGGTCCAGAAATTGGTGCATCCCTTGATTGACATGTGCACCAGGACGGGCCTTTGTGGGTCAGGTCTTCTGTGTAAATTCCTCCTCCGGCGTCCTCCTGACTTGCCCCATTTCTTTCGCTCTGCGCCACCATTGCCGGCGCCTTCGCATTACTAGAGTTGTGATGTCTTCATTAAAATGGCGCCGTAGTTAGCGCATGCACGTATTGTGATTTCCGGCGCCATTTTATTGAAGACACTGTGGAGAAGACTATGAGCAACATTGGCGCATGCACAGATTATTTATTTCATCTGCGCATGTGCCCCTTTTGCTCATAGTCGTCTACACAGTGTCTTCAATAAAATGGCGCTGGAAATCGCGGTATGCCCATGCACTGACTACGGCGCCATTTTATTGAAGACCTCATTACTCTAGCAATGCACATGCGCCGCCAACAGCAGCAATGATGGCGCAGAGTGAAATTTGAATAAAGAAGAGGGGCACACCAGGAGGAGGAATTTACATAGAAGACCCGATCCACAAAGGCCTGCCCCGCTGCAAACGCCAATCAAGAATTACACCAATTTCTGTTTCCTTATTAATGTTTTTTTCTGCAATCCAAGAGATCCAATCTGGGAAGTGAAGGTATGATTTTAATCACCATCCTAGAACCAGTATGGCACTGCCTGTACTTTATATGGGAAAATCCTACTGGTTGGTTCCCTTTAACATCACAGTGTGCCAGTCATTAGAAATCTAGCCATATTCAAATGAGGTTGGAAGTGCATTGTGGGTGTGTCTGTGCACTGTCACTGCTTCTTTCGCGTGCAGGTTCACACCCCCAGTGAACTTCCAGCCTAATTTGCATTTGGCTTCTACTTTAGCTTTCTCTCTTCGGATCTCTAAAACAATGGTATCATTTTTACTGTGGACAAACACATGTACTTCCATACTACTACCTCCATATGTAAAGACGTGCGGACAGGTTCCCTTTAATGACTCTGCATTGTATTGCGTCATTTTCCTTGTACTAACTTGTAGCCTGTACTAGGTTTTGTTTCTTTAGGAGGCTCCGTTATAGATCTGCCAAAAAGAAAATCAACAAGCTAGTGCAGCCTAGAGAGCTAGCTTTTCATATGTCAGACTTTCCAGAATGTCAGAAATCATTAAGGCAAGATTTATGTGAGCATTTAGCCAGCTCTGAAACCAGCAGAATAGTGAGTGCAGCTCTGGAGTATAAGGCTATGTGCCCACGCTAGAATGTCCCTGCGGATTTTTCTGCCTGAAAATCCGCGACTTTCGCGGCAAATCCGCACCCGCGGATTTGCCGCGGATTTGCCGCGGATTTTGATGCGGATTTCATTTTTTTTTTTCCCCCATTCAAAACGAAAAATCCGCACCAAATCTGCACCAAACAATTGACATGCTGCAGATTTTTCCGGATCAAAATCCGCGGCAAATCCGCAGCGGAAAAATCCGCAGCATGGACACAGCATTTCCAAAATGCCATTGAAATGGCTTGGAAGTGCTGCTGCTGCAGATTTTCGGGAAATCCGCGGCAAAATCCGCGCGAAATCCGCAGCGTGGGCACATAGCCTAATACAGGATGTAACTCAGGATCAGTACAGGATAAGTAATGTACAGTTGAAACCAGACGCTTCCCTCCGCTCTCTATACAGACACATCTGCAGGTTTTTCCCCCCGCTCTCTATACAGACACATCTGCAGGTTCCCCCCCCGCTCTCTATACAGACACATCTGCAGGTTTTTCCCTCTGCTCTCTATACAGACACATCTGCAGGTTTTCCCCACGCTCTCTATACAGACACATCTGCAGGTTCCCCCCCGCTCTCTATACAGACACATCTGCAGGTTTTTCCCTCTGCTCTCTATACAGACACATCTGCAGGTTTTTCCCTCCGCTCTCTATAAAGACACATCTGCAGGTTTTTCCCTCCGCTCTCTATAAAGACACATCTGCAGGTTTTTCCCTCCGCTCTCTATACAAACACATCTGCAGGTTTTTCCCTCCGCTCTCTATACAGACACATCTGCAGGTTTTCCCCCTGCTCTCTATAAAGACACATCTGCAGGTTTTTCCCTCCGCTCTCTATAAAGACACATCTGCAGGTTTTTCCCCCCATTCTCTATAACGACACATCTGCAGGTTTTTCACTCCGCTCTCTATAAAGACACATCTGCAGGTTTTTCCGTCCGCTCTCTATACAGACACATCTGCAGGTTTTCCCCTCCGCTCTCTATGCAGACACGTCTGCAGGTTTTTCCCTCCGCTCTCTATAAAGACATATCTGCAGATGTGTCTTTTTAGAGAGTGGAGGGAAACTTCTGGTTTCAACTGTATGTACACCGTTACTCCACCAGCAGAATAGTGAGTGAAGATAAATAGCAATCTGTTAACATTGGAGTCTATGGAGGACGGATCTCTGCAGGATCTGTTCTAATGGATGGTTACAGGACATGTGAACTCCGCTTTATACAGGATGTAGCTGAGAATCAGAACACGACATGAAATTATTAAATGTACACCATGCTCCACGAGCAGAATACTGATTGTAGCTCTGGAGTATAATCGAGCAATGTAGACTAAAGCGGGCTTTACACGCTGCGACATCGCTAATGCGGAGTCGTTGGGGTCACGGAATTTGTGACGCACATCCGGCCGCATTAGCGATGCCGTTGCGTGTGACACCGATAAGCGATTTTGCATCGTTGCAAAATCGCTAATCGGCGACATGGGGGTCCATTCTTAAAAATCGTTACTGCAGCAGTAACGAAGTTGTTCCTCGTTCCTGCGGCAGCACACATCGCTCCGTGTGACGCCGCAGGAACGAGGAAGCTCCCCTTACCTGCCTCCCGGCCGCTATGCGGAAGGAAGGAGGTGGGCGGGATGTTACGTCCCGCTCAGCTCCGCCCCTCCGCTGCTATTGGGCGGCGGTTCAGTGACGCTTCAGTGACGTCGCTGTGACGCCGCACGGACCGCCCCCTTAGAAAGGAGGCGGTTCGCCCGTCACAGCGACGTCGCCGGACAGGTAAGTATGTGTGACGGCTGTTGTGCGACACGGGCAGCGATTTGCCCGTGTCGCGCAACAGATGGGGGCGGGTACCCACACTAGCGATATCGGGACCGATATCGCAGTGTGTAAAGTAGCCTTAAATCTGTTGGCAATCTGAGAAAATGTGGACATGCCCTTTAAGAGGAATAGTTACATCAATTATCATTTTAGTAGTTAAAAAGACTTTAAAAGCAAAAAGCTAGATAAAGATGAAGTGTCAGTGCCCTAAAGTTTCAGCTGCCTTAAAGGGAGTGTGTTGCTTACAAAGTGCCAATTAAACAACTTACGCAGGGCCCCTATAAAAAAAAAAATATACCAGGCATTCTAACATGCTGTATATAAGAGCCCAGGCCGCTGTGTAGAACGTAAAAAAACACAAAATCATACTCACTTAAGAGGTGGTGCAGACTGGTCAGATGGGCGTCTCTCTTCTCCGTTACCGGCGCCTCCTCTTTCGGCCTTCTTTTTCCTCTTTCGGCCATCTTTGTCCTCTTTCGGCCATCTTTGTCCTCTTTCGGCCATCTTTGTCCTCTTTCGGCCATCTTTGTCCTCCTTCTTCTGAAGCCTGGGTGCATGACGCGTCCTACGTCATGCACACAGGCCAGCATTGAGGTCCTGTGCAGGCGCACTACAATACTTTGATCTGCCTGCGCAGGACCTCAATGCCGGCGAGTGTGGATGACGTAGGACACATCATGCACCCAGGCTTCAGAAGAAGGAGGACAAAGATGGCCGAAAGAGGTGGCGCCGGTATCGGAGACACCCATTCGACCGGTCTGCACTGCCCCTTAGGTGAGTATTATAAAGTGATTTTTACAATCTACACAGCGGCCTGGGCTCTTATATACAGTATGTTAGACTGCCGTATATAAGAGGCCAGTGGTGGTGGCCGCAGCTCATAGTCACCAAATCTGGTGACAGGTTCCCTTTTAATATGGCAATAATGGTGGCTCGGTGCACCCTTAGTTTGGCTTATAGATGCACGGTTAAGCCCTCTGATTTGGCTATCATGGCCCGTTCTTTGTCTTGATTGAAAGCGCTCCCCTAATAAGTGTCTAAAAACAATTTTAGTTTTTTCACACTGTCAGCAGGCGCACACTGTCAGCAGGCGCGCACTGTCAGCAGGCGCACCCTGTCAGCAGGCGCGCACAGTCAGCAGGCGCGCACAGTCAGCAGGCGCGCACAGTCAGCAGGCGCGCACAGTCAGCAGGCGCGCACAGTCAGCAGGCGCGCACAGTCAGCAGGCGCGCACAGTCAGCAGGCGCGCACAGTCAGCAGGCGCGCACAGTCAGCAGGCGCACTTCACAATTCTTTCACTCTCTGATCTCTGTGACACCGCTTGCTTGCTTTATTTCAGGGTGCGCCAGGTATCACGCGCAGAACCACACTGTGTGCGCAATCGCACTGACACTGGGACTGGGCTACTGCAGTGTCAGTGTGCAAGGAACACACTATTGAATAGGGGAATGGCAGCACCCAGTTCCAGGAGGAATAAGTGAGGAACAACACCTTGTAGCGTTCTAGAATTAATATGTTACGAGGAATTAAAGTACTTACTAGCACAGATTTGCCGTGTGAGGGGTCAGATCGCCTTTTAGTGTTGCCCCGACCATTTCTTGACGTCTCATCCAGAGATCGGCCCTGTGAGAACTATAAATAGAACAATCTACAAACTCACAATCACTTATTTTAGCCCAAACCCGTAAAATTCCCACAGTCTCTGCCCCCCCCCCCCCACAAGCGCCGCTAGATTTAGCCACCCGCTGCCAAAATAATCATTTCTCATACAGTATACATACTATTAAATTCGGCTGTGATTTTTACCAGCAGAGCAGTGTGTTCATGGTTTGTAATCCAAAGTAGTATACACAACAAACAAAACCAAAAACCACATCCTCCAAATGTGAAGTTCCGCTAAAGTCACTGGTACAAAGTGGAGCAAAACAAGAGCCGTGGTTTACTCTGCCCTCTGCTGGTAGAACCGCAGAAGTGCACACAGGTCACCCAAGATGAACTCATTCTGCGGGAAGTTAAAGTAAAACATTGATGATTTGGTAACATTTATAGATCGCAATGAAAAACACTTTAATCGTTATTAAAAATCTGTTGATGTCGTTTTTCAGCTCCTATGCAGGGCTATGTAAAATGGCTCCCGACTGCAAACAAACTCTGTGTACTTTTCTTGTCTGTGCCCTGGGATGTCATGACTTTATATAAAGCTTTATCAGCTTTTTTATCCAACTATCCCATGTACATGCACACTCACGTGAGCATGCATGTATTCTTAATCGGAAGGGGACTAAGCAGCTGGCAAGTACCTCTGGCGGCAACTTATCTCCTGGGAGAACAGAGTTAAAAAAAATTGTTTAAAAGAACTGGGAGAACAGAGTGAAATCCATTATGCTTAATCTTTTATTTCTCCCAAAATGTGCCTTCAGGGAACAGCCAGCAGACACCATACACATAAAACATTCTGCCCATCTTGACAAAGTACGTTGGCCCCGCCAATAATCGATGCGGCCAACTTACAGGAGCGTTCCCATCTTGCATGTTATGAGAGACGAGGATTAGTGGCTATTCTGCGCTGCCGGTAAATAATGATGCTGTGCTTTATTAAAAAAAAAGTGGTTTATTGATTCAACGCATTTCGAACCAGACTGGCTCTCTTATAGAAATGAATGGAGAAAGCTCCATATGAGCCATCACCTCTCCATTCCTGAGAGTGCGCAGCTCCAATTCTAGAGATAGATCGGACACATATCCGTTGGATAATTATGGCATATCCTTTTTGAAATTCCATAAAGTTCCCATATGGATTTTTTTTTTTTTTTTTTTTTTTTAAAGAGAACCTGTCGCTTATCATAAATATGTACCTTCTTTACCTGATGTAAATGTCGTTGTTCTCCTGAATCCGGCGCTGTTTTTCTTTTATTCCTTTATTCCTGGGCCTCTCGGTTCCTGAGATATTATCCTTTTGCCTCTATAGAAATCTAGATTTTTTTTATACAAGTGGGCATGGACCTGCTTGATGGCCACACCCACTTGACAAAAAAACCCGATTTATATATAGAGAAGAAAGGGCCATATCTCAGGATTGGAGAGGCGCAGGAACAAAAGAAAAACAGCGCCGGATTCAGGAGAACAGCGGCTTTTACATCAGGTGAAAAATAATTACATATATACATTTGCAAAACGAGTTACAAATAGAGAAAAGACCACATGGACAAGACTCTAGGGTTCAGATGCCGACTCCACTTGATTTTCGACTTTCCCCAGCAATTATATAATTCTTGTGTCATTTTGTATTTATAAGTATTCCCTGGATACTATGTATTAAATTGAACTCACTTATCATAACTGTCTTCATAATTCTCACCTGTTCTATCAAACACAGTCTTAAATATATTATTTTTGTACAGCAATGTATTAATATTTAGGATGCTACTGCATTATATCATGTGTTCCCATATACAGCATTGTACTCACTATATCATTGTGCTCTAATATCCTTTTTTTACCTTTTATGTATTTCTGTAAATACTGTTTCCACTATAAACTGACTTATTTTATATTAGCACGAGCATAAAAGTGAACACATAATAAAATAATACTTTTTAAGCCTACACGTGTGGTTCTGTGTGTGACAATATCATTGCCTCGTTGTCACGGCTGTCTCTCCATTATGAGACTAGTGACAGAGTCAGAACTTGAGTCATTTCCATTCAATATTAAACGTGTTTCCTTTCCTTTGGCAGTCGTAGGGTTAATGTCAGTATTCCTTGCCAGCAAGCCGTCTCATTACCAGCTCAGGTGTTTCCGGTTTGGTACCACTCCCAGACCCTATATATACCCTCTGCTACCAGCAGAGGGTGCTAGTTATTCTTTGTCATTTGGATGCTGGTCCTGGAGGTGGAAGGAGCTGATGAAATCCTCTGTTATAGTTGCTGTGGTGGCTGCAATAATCTTTTGCAGTGGTTTCCCCCTGTCTGTCCTCCTTCCCTGGTGTGTTGTTCTAATGCAGGGGTAGGACTAGCGTCCCTCACCTGCCCACTCCTTAGTCAGGGACTATTGTAAGGTCTTTTCAGGGCTTCAGGTTCCTGCTCGGCGACAGGAGAGGAACCTGTATATTGACTGGCTAGGTGTACAGGGACAGGTAGGTGCAGTAGGTGTCCATCTTCCCCCTCGCTAGTCCTAGGACACTCTGTTGTTAAAGTGGACCCGGTATACCCCTTGTTTGTCCTGGTGTAACCCCTTTTGTGTGTTTTGGCTCACACCGGATCTTTCCTAAGTCTGTGTCATGACACTCGTAGGCTCGTTAGTGGTGGATCCATGTGTAGTGTCTGATGGGCTAAATATAACGAGTCCTACCCATTAGTCCCATTTGATAATTATATGTAAGGCATATGTACCACAATATCAGCCTCAGCAGCTATTACGTGGCATCAGAAGTGTGGCGTTCCCAGTTCAAGTTCGCCCCATCCTCTTCTGTTCCTCTTTTCATAGACTCAGCAATGTGGTCAAACACAAGTGAGAAAGACTGAATCTGATAGTTGTACTAGCAGTGGCGGACAAATAATAGCGGCAGACCTTGCGGGTGCTATGGGGTCCGAGAGTCGGAGGGTCTCAGCATCACTTCCTGGATGCAGATTAAATCAATGATGGAGCAGAGAGCCATCAGCTCCCTCTTCCCTCCGTGTGTCTGAGCTCTGCCGTCTCAGTGCAGCGGGAGCGATGATGTCACTATATTGCTCCTGTCGTGTGCAGCATCAGAACAAGCTCTGCAAAGGCTGGAGCAGCGAGGGAACAGGGAGAGGTGAGTAGTTTGTTGGCTTTTTTTAACCAGTGAGTACATTGTAGTCATGGGGATGATCATACCGTGAGGGGGCTCTATGAGGGCCATCATATTGTGTGGAAGGCTGTGGGGGCCTCATTGTTTGGAAGGATTGTGTGGGGGCCATCATTATTGTGTGTGGGGGTCATCACGCTGTGTTGACTGGAGAGAATGGAGAAAATCCATCAAAGATTCTTCTAAAAAATATCCTTTAATTCATAACCAGAGTAAAAATTTTGAATTAATGTCCATCAAAACTACAACATTAAAAACATATTGTAGCTCACGCGGACACTGTAATATGGCCCCCAGTATTTCCCCTACACTGTACTATGGCCCCACTATTCCTCCCACACTGTAATATGGCCCCCAATATCCCCATACTGTAATATGGCCCCCAGTATTACCTCCACACTGTAATATGGCTCCCACTATTCCCCCCCCCCACACTGTAATATGGCCCCCAGTATTACCCTCACACTGTACTATGGCCCCACTATTCCTCCCACACTATAATATGGCCCCCAATATCCCCATACTGTAATATGGCCCCCATTATTACCTCCACACTGTAAGATGGCTCCCACTACTCCCCTCCACACTATATGACCCCCAGTATTACCCTCACACTGTAATACAGCCCCCAGAATTACCCTCACACTGTAATACAGCCCCCACTGTTCCCCTCCACACTATAATATGGTCCCCAATATCCCAACACTGTAATATGGCCCCAATATTACTCCACACTGTAATATGGCCCCTAGTATTACTCTCACACTGTAATATGGCCCCCAGTATTTCCCCCACACTGTAATATGGCCATACTATCCCCCCCACGCTATAATATTGCCCCCAATGTCCCCACACTGTAATATGGTCCCCAGTATTACCTCTACACTGTAATATGGCTTCCACTCCCCCCCCCACACTATAATATGGCCCCCAGTATTACCCTCACACTGTAATACGGCCCCCACTACTCACCTCCACACTAGAATATGGACCCCAATATCCCCACACTGTAATATGGCCCCCAATATTACTCCACACTTTAATATGGCCCACAGTTTTACCCGCACACTGTAATATGGCCAAGGCTATTCTCCTCCACACTATAATATGGCCCCCAATAGCCCCACACTGTAATATTGCCCCAAGTATTACCCCAACACTGTAATATGGCTCCAACTATTCCCCCACTATAATATGACCCCAGTATGCTCCCCACACTGTAATATTGCTCTCAGTATCTCACCACACAATAATAACGCCCCAGTATCCCTTTACACTATAATAATGTCCGCAGTAGTTCCATCACACTGTAATATGGCCTCCAGTATTTCCATCACACTGTAATATGGCCTCCAGTATTTCCATCACACTGTAATATGGCCTCCAGTATTTCCATCACACTGTAATATGGCCTCCAGTATTTCCCCCACACTGTAATATGGCCGTCAGTATCCTCCCCACCCTGTAATATGGCCGTCAGTATCCTCCCCACCCTGTAATATGGCCTCCAGTATTTCCCCCACACTGTAATATCGCCGTCAGTATCCTCCCCACCCTGTAATATGGCCGTCAGTATCCCCCCCACCCTGTAATATGGCCCCCAGTATATCCACACACTGTAATATGCCTTCAGTATCCTCCCACACTATAATATGGCCCCCCCATTGTAGGGTACCCCCAGTATCCCACACCAGCAAAAACAAAAAAACAAACCTCTTATAGTCACCTATGCATGGATCCTGAGGAGTCCAGTGACAGTACCAATGTGGTGATGTCATCGTGCCAGGAAACGCCAGCATGATGACATCATCACGCCGCTCCACGTTCCCGCTTCATGAGTCTCCATGCTGTTCTGTACACTAGAAGGCCTTAATTGACCTGTAGTCTACTGAATGAAGAACAGTAATGCGGGGAGATCATGTCTCCCTGCTCCCCCCTAGAATTAACTGTATTGGGGGGGTTTACACACTCCTAATACAATGTACAATAGCGGTAGCTCCAGGTGGGCCCCTGTGATCACGGTGCTCGGGGCGACCCCACTCAGCCCCCTGTTACCTATGCTGCTGCCTTGTACTTATGTAGCACCCTAAATACTGTACTTCCAAAATATTGGGGTCATTGTAATTCTCCCTAGATAGTAATAATTCCCCATGTGTGCCCCCAGTCTCTGACATGCTCACCGGCTGATGGAGGCTATATTCTGATTGATCCAACATGGCCCAAATGCGAGAGTCTTTTTAATGTGAAAAGTTATTTAATGGTGTAAAATGACCCCAATGCCTGTATTTTCTCTAGCTCTGGTTGTATAGCAGCCATGGCTTTATACGACCTCGTGAAGCCTTACTCCCAGAGAACTTATTTCATTAAATATCACTTCCTCTTCAGGATGGAAAAAATGGCTAGACGAGGATTTTTGTTTTCCTCCTCCTTCATGTGACTATTACTCAATGCCCTCCACACAGGAAAGCGGCTGAGCTTTATCAGCAGCGCACATAACTAATCAGCTACATTAAACACTTGTCTGGGATTCGTATACCGCTGATCAAAGAGCCGGACATCACCCATTATCAGTGAGGGGTCCGGCCCGGAGGTGCAGAACGCGGGCCCGAGGTATGTTCTGCATTAACCGCTCTCATTTCATTATCACGTATCCTTATATATTTCTATCCTAAACTGCTGATTTATACTTACCATATTTTCCAGTGTAGAAGACTACTGGGCATATAAGACGACCCCCAACTTTTCCAGTTAAAATCTAGAGTTTGGGATATACCGTATATACTTGAGTATAAGCCGACTCGAGTAATGAGCCCATTGCTTAGTAATGTCCCCTGTAGTAATATCCCCATTGTTTAGTAATGTGCCCTGCAGTAATGTGCCCATTGTTTAGTAATGTCCCCTGCAGTAATATCTCCATTGTTTAGTAATGTGTCCTGCAGTAATATCCCCATTGTTTAGTAATGTGCCCTGCAGTAATATGCCTTTGTTTAGTAATGTCCCCTGCAGAAATGTGCCCATTTCTAGTAATGTCCCCTGCAGTAATGTACCCATTGTTTAGTAATGTCCCCTGCAGTAATGTGCCCATTGTTTATTAATGTCCCCTGCAGTAATATCCCCATTGTTTAGTAATGTGTCCTGCAGTAATATCCCCATTGTTTAGTAATGTGCCCTGCAGTAATATGCCTTTGTTTAGTAATGTCCCCTGCAGAAATGTGCCCATTTCTAGTAATGTCCCCTGCAGTAATGTAGCCATTGTTTAGTAATGTCCCCTGCAGTAATGTGCCTATTGTTTATTAATGTCCCCTGCAGTAATATCTCCATTGTTTAGTAATGTCCCCTGCAGTAATGTCCCCATTGTTTAGTAATGTCCCCTGCAGTAATGTACCCATTGTTTAGTAATGTCCCCTGCAGTAATGTACCCATTGTTTAGTAATGTCCCCTGCAGTAATATCTCCAATGTTTAGTAATGTCCCCTGCAGTAATGTCCTTATTGTTTAGTAATGTCCCCTGCAGTAATGTACCCATTGTTTAGTAATGTCCCCTGCAGTAATATCTCCATTGTTTAGTAATGTCCCCTGCAATAATGTACCCATTGTTTAGTAATGTCCCCTGCAGTAATATCTCCATTGTTTAGTAATGTCCCCTGCAGTAATGTCCCCTGCAGTAATGTACCCATTGTTTAGTAATGTACCCTGCAGTAATATCTCCATTGTTTAGTAATGTCCCCTGCAGTAATATCTCCATTGTTTAGTAATGTCCCCTGCAGTAATGTACCCATTGTTTAGTAATGTCCCCTGCAGTAATATCTCCACTGTTTAGTAATGTCCCCTGCAGTAATGTCCTTATTGTTTAGTAATGTCCCCTGCAGTAATGTACCCATTGTTTAGTAATGTCCCCTGCAGTAATATCTCCATTGTTTAGTAATGTCCCCTGCAATAATGTACCCATTGTTTACTAATGTCCCCTGCAGTAATATCTCCATTGTTTAGTAATGTCCCCTGCAGTAATGTCCTTATTGTTTAGTAATGTCCCCTGCAGTAATGTACCCATTGTTTAGTAATGTCCCCTGCAGTAATGTCCCCATTGTTTAGTGATGTCCCCTGCAGTAATGTACCCATTGTTTACTAATGTCCTCTGCAGTAATTTACCCATTGTGTAGTAATGTCCCCTGCAGTAATGTGCCCATTGTTTAGTAATGTCCCCTGCAGTAATATCTCCATTGTTTAGTAATGTCCCCTGCAGTAATATCTCCATTGTTTAGTAATGTCCCCTGCAGTAATGTACCCATTGTTTAGTAATGTCCCCTGCAGTAATATCTCCATTGTTTAGTAATGTCCCCTGCAGTAATGTCCTTATTGTTTAGTAATGTCCCCTGCAGTAATGTACCCATTGTTTAGTAATGTCCCCTGCAGTAATATCTCTATTGTTTAGTAATGTCCCCTGCAGTAATATCTCCATTGTTTAGTAATGTCCCCTGCAGTAATGTCCTTATTGTTTAGTAATGTCCCCTGCAGTAATGTACCCATTGTTTAGTAATGTCCCCTGCAGTAATATCTCTATTGTTTAGTAATGTCCCCTGCAGTAATGTCCTTATTTTTTAGTAATCTCCCCTGCAGTAATGTCCCCATTGTTTAGTAATGTCCCCTTCTTGTCCCCTATTATGCCTTTGTTTACACATAATATAAAATATTCTCACCTCTCCTCCGTTCCCCGCGGTGTCCTCGGCTGGTTCTTGTAGTCTGCAGGCACATAGACCTCCTCGGTGATCTTGTCTGGTGCACGGAGCCGCCGCTGCAGGCTGCCATCATGGCTTTACTGCAGTCTAATGCTTTGCGGCGCTGTAAAGCATTCATCTGCAGTAAAGCGCTGACAGCATTGACAGCCCCGTGTACGTTATGCAATCATGGAGGAGTGCTTCTTGCGGACCACAGGTACATAGACCCCTCCATGATTGCGTCCAATGCACAGGGCCACAGCTGCGATCAGTGCTTTACTGCAGTTGAATGCTTTGCGCCGCCGTAAAGCATTAAACTGCAGTAGAGCCATTACTGCAGACAGCAGCACCATACATCGCCGTATAAGACGACACCCGGCGTATAAGAGAACCCCCAACTTTTGAGAAGATTTTCAGGGGTTAAAAAGTAGTCTTATACGCTGGAAAATACAGTACTAAATATCATAAGTACTGGCTTTTTCTGGCTATACGATGCACTTTTTATCAAGATAACTTTTTGTTCCCTGACTGCTTCCTTAAAAGAGTTGTCCACTACTCCTTTAAGGAAAATCCATTCTATTAACCCTCATGTGGACACAAGCTTTCCATAACCTGCTACAAGCTCGGCTCAGTCTCTCCTGCTCAGCATCAATTACAGATGTGGAGAGAGAGAACTGTGCAGGTGCTTGGTTATCTCAGCGATAGGAGTGCAGCGCTTATGAATGCTCTACCCTCTTGTACAACCTCTTCTCATTCTCCATGTTTGCCCCCATAAAAAGAACAAAGCCTATACTTCCCTCCGGTGCGGCGCGGTTCCAGCGATGTCGTGACTTACGTTCCAGGGGCCCACGTGACGCACAAGCATTGATATCCATCAGTGTTGGCTTCCTTCTCACCACCTTTGGACACTTAAGTAATTTAACAAGACGTGAGAGCTGTGGTTGTCATTACTTAATCGTACGTAGGTGGGGATACAGAAGCTAGCGGTGATTGGTGGCGTGGCTCGCGTGTCATAACAATGTCACTTGGACCACCCGGAACGAGAGTTCCGATATTGCTGGAACCGCACCGGCACCGGAGGGGGGTATAGGCTTTGTTATTTTTATAGGGACAAACATGGGGCTGGAATAAATTGTGTAAGTAGTGGACAACTCCTTTAATTTACAAGGTAGAGCCTTTTAAGGGCTGCGCTCTAATTGCTCAGATAACTAAGCAGCTGCACAGTTCTCTCTCTCCATCTGTGTAATTGATGCTGAGCATGAGAGGCTGAGATGAGCTTGTACCAGGTTAGGGAAAGGTTATGTCTATAGAATGCGGAAGAAAAATAAAACTGTTACAAGTAGATAACAAGATGATTTACACTCAGGAGAAGAGTTTCTGCCAGACAAAAGCAAGCCAATCTGCATTTCCATTCTCTGCCTGTGCACCATCTAGAATACATATGTGATGTCCTTGTTTGCCCACCTTTACGTGCAGTCATAAAGGACACAGAAAATCAGCGTAGCTCAGGACTGCTAGATAAACTAGAATAGGCATCATTATAGTGTAGAAATTTACTAAAGTGTACAGGTGGCTAAATTGGGACCATATATATATATATATATATATATATATAGGAGGCTGTAGGAGACATCATACTACATATACAGTGTGTCCACCCATATCCTGTCCGCCGCCATTAACTTGAGATCGGTGGCAGTTATAGGCATAGAAGTGGTGTCTAGGTATAGTAAAGTAGCCATGTGCTACGCAATGAAACCACCTATAGCGCCACCTGGTGGAAAACAACGGAGTTAGCATTTTTATTTTGAAAACGGAACGAGATAGAGAAAAAAAGTTAATTACAAAGTTGTAGGGTATCATCAATTCATTACGAATTGACACCTTGCCTAAAGAAATGCTATGATTAGAACGTGTAAAACTCACAAGGCTGTGGACGTGAAGCGATACCTCATGGAGACCTTCCTACAAGTCATTGGGTATGGTGGCTGTGTGGCGTGGCCTCCGCTCAACTGACCTGACCCCATTGGACTTCTTTCTGTGAGGTCACATCAAACAGCAGGTGTGTGCGACCCCTCCACCAACATTGCAGGACCTACGATGACGTATCACAGATGCTTGTGCAAACGTGTCACCTACTATATTGCACAACGTGCAGCAAGATACAGTATGCTGTGCAGAGTCCAGATGTGCATTGCAGCTGACAGGGGCCACTTTGAGCATCAAAGTTAAATGAGCGTCATATGCGTGACCAGCATTCACTGTTTTGGGGGGGTCATGGGTTTCATATCATAGCATTTCTGTATGCAAGGTGTTGATTCGTATTGAATTGATGATGCCCTACAACTTTATAATTCACTTTTTTTCTCTATCTTGTTCCGTTTTCGAGATAAGAATGCTAACTCCGTTGTTTTCCACCAGGTGGCGCTATAGGTGGTTTCATTGTGTAGCATATGGCTACTTTACTATACCTAGAAACCACTTCTATGCCTATAGCTGCCGCCGTTCTCAAGTTAATGGCGGTTGACAGGATATGGGTGGACACACTCTATAGAGCTGTGTGAGGCCATTAACCACTTCACAACCTTTGAAGTACTGGTACGTCAAACGTTGTGTCCCTGCATTTGATGCATTTTTCCCTGCACATGTCAGCTGATCAGATCAGTCATCATGTGCCACTAACAGACTCTGCTCTTAAACAGTAAGATCCCTAACACACGTCAGCAGGGAGCGAAGTATTCCCTGCTCTCATTGGTGCGCCCATGATGTGATCACAGGGTTACCAATGGATTGCCATAACAGTCAGGAGTTAGCTGATGACCCCCGTGCCTGTCATGATCCTCCTGTGAACACCAGCCTGTGGCATTCATAGGAGATTGTGATTTGTGCTATACATAGCAGTGCTCATGCACTGCTCTGTATAGCACAGGTAATCTGAAAAATGTGATTCAGACAAAGTCTTAAATGGAAAATTCACTGTAATAAGGCATATGGAGTCACTTTGAACTCCTGTCTGTGTCCGTATTTTTCTGCGTCTTTTTAAACGTGCACAAAAGCGTGGTTATCAACACTTGTTTTCCACCTTTGAAAAGCCGGACACCACTGAACATCTAGATGGGATGATTTAGGAAAACCTGTACTCACAGGGAGTTGGTCCCGATGGCCCTTGAGGTCCCTTCCAACCCCACCATTCTATGATTCTATGAACAGAGGCCAAATGAAGTCCGGAATAACTCTGCGGCATCACTAGTGAATGGATTCTTCAGGGGTTTCACCTGAATCACGTATTTCAGAGATGTAGATGGAAACTCCAATGTAAGGGCTCAGCATCGAGACAGGATAAATGGGAACTGATCCAAAATGTTCTGTACCTAAATCGCCAAATAGCATTCAACTCAACCTACAAAAACACAAATCCCCACTCAGGTCTGTCATCTGTTAATGGAAATATAGGGGGCTTCCACGTTACTGGTGATATAAAAGCCCTGGAAACATACTATGGCTCCCACTCTCAAAAAAGAAATCCAGCAAAATCTTTGCTCCCAAATCCAAATGCCCCCCTTCCTTCCGAGCCCCACAATGTGCAGAAAACACAGTTTGCATCCACATGTATGGCATTATTGTAATGAGGGAGCCCACCTTATGTACAGGGTGCAGGTCTCCAGAAGCACGATGTTGTGAATACATTTTCCAGTTTGGGGCTCCCTCTTGTGGTCAGTGCTGACGGTGCAGTTGACTTGTGGAATGAGAGTCCCAAACCTGTGGAGGACTGGCAATCAAGCCTTTCTGATTGGGACTATATAACTGAGTAGTTTTCTCCTGTTATTTGCCGGTGCTCAATTGATTTCCTGTGTGCTAAGGACATTCTGAAACCAGCTCTGCTCTCTACCAGAACTCCTCTCAAGATAAGTTGGTCTTTGTACCTCTGCTTATTGTTTCCACTTTCTTGTTGTTTTTTTCTGTTTTGATACTATTGCTTGATTCCTATTTTGCCTGTGTGGAGTTCCTGGTGGAATTGGATCATTCCCTGCTGGGAGTGTCTGTATATTTAGCTCCATGATTCTGCAATGTATTGTGTTTTGTCATGCTTGGTATTAAATTCAGTCCCTCATCTATATTAGTGTTTTTGGATCCCAGTAACATCAGAGTACTGATATAGTGGGGGAGAGGCCGTGTGGTCTCAGGGTTTTTCTATGTCAGGCGTGCTGAGATTTTTTTAGGGTTTTTCCGACTGCAGACAGTGCTCTTTCCTATCCTTTCTGATAAAGATAGTTTGGGCCTCATCTTTGATGAATCTGTTTTCTAGCTTTGTATTGTGTTTTCCAATTTAACCGTAGTCTTTTTACATGTGGGGGGCTATCTATATCTTTGGGGATTGCTCTGAGGCAGATTAGCTTTTCTTATATTTCTATCTGTAAGGATATTTAGTTCTCCGGCTGTGTTTAGAAGACTTGGTCATCGTAGGCTCGTCCCACGGCTACTTCTAGTTGTGTATCAGGATTAGGTCTGCAGTCCATTAAGGTTCCAGCCACACTGGTTACTTTTTGGGTTTCCGCATTTTTTGATCCTCCTCGGTCACTGAATCATAAAACACGAGCTGGGCACAATGTACGGGCACTACAATGAACTAGGCACTACAACGGCTTATTTGCAATTTTTACTTCTGCAATATTCACTGTGTTTTACTCAATGGGTGTTTTTCCAGAGCGCAAATCGTCACTATACCCATAAATGAATCCCTAGAGGGGCGTAATTTCCTCAATTTGGTCACTTGAGGGGGTTTGTGTTGTTCTGGCACTTTGGGGCTCTGCAAAGGGAGTCCACAAACTATTCTAGGAAATTGTGCTCAATCAAATGGCGCTCCTTCCCTTCCGAGACCTGCCATGTGGCCAATCAGGCCTGAATATTTTTCCGGGACAGTTACTTTCTGGCGGTACACATGACTCTTAAAAAAAAAAAAAATGTTTTGAAGCAGAAGAAATGCTCCTAATAATGTTGATGTGCAGGTTACAAAGCAATACTTTGAATTTCTACAGTCTTTGATGGAGCTTCCAGAAAACATAAGCCGATCTTTGGATAAGCATTTTTGGCAAAGCTTTTACCTTTACTGTAAAGCATGCGGCCGTTCTCTTATCAATGTTATTATTAATAAAGTGGCACATAGACTGAATACCGCTGCTCTTCTAAAAATATAGGCGCCTGAAGATATTTCTTTGGAAGAGTTGGCAAAACAACAGGCTTATTAATAAATACTAAGCAAAAAAGTTTGCTGAAAATTTTTGCAGAAAGAAAAATGGGGCATGAAATATTGTATTTGTTTTATATATTCATTTAGTGGGTTGTCCAGAAGATATAGATGACCTATCAGTAGGATATGTCATCGATATCAGGTCTGTGGGGGTCTGACAGCCAGAAGCTGAAGCAATCGGTTTTTAGTATTTTCGGTGGTGGCGATGAGCGAGCACTGCCAGTCGAATGCTTGGATGAGTGTGACTCGAGTGCCCGAATATAATAGACCTTGAACATTTTTCAGGAAGATTTCACAAAAAAATGCTTGCGTTTCTTATCGACTTCCTTTATACTCATGTATTCGGGTCACGCCCATCCGAGCACCAACTCCTCGTTACAAGTACCGAGCACCCGAAGATGTTAGTGCTCACTTATCACTAGTTGTGAGTATCAAGCACCCCAGTATGGTAGTGCCCGCTCATCACTAGTTACGAGTACTGAGCAAAGTAGTCCTCGCTCATCACTAGTTACGAGTACTAAGCAACCCAACATGGTAGTGCCCGCTCATCACTAGTTACGAGTACTAAGCACCCAAGCATGGTAGTGCCCACTCATCACTAGTTACGAATACCCGAGCATGGTAGTTCTCGCTCATCACTAGTTGTGAGTACTGAGCACGGAAGTGCCCGCTCATCACTAGCTACGACTACTGAGCACCCGAGCATGGTAGTGCCCGCTCATCACTAGCTACGACTACCGAGCACCCGAGCATGGTAGTGCCCGCTCAACACTAGTTACGAGTACCCAGCACCCAAGCATGGTTGTGCTTGCTCATCACTAGTTATGAGTACCGAACACCCGAGAGTGGTAGTGCTCGTGTGGCACCCCTGAGGCTTCAGTCGCCACAGAATACTGCACCTGACTTAAGGTGCAGTGCTCAACCCAATTCCAGAGGAGGTCGGTGCCGGTTTCACTTACACAACTCATACACACACAACCAGGTTGCTCTTCCTTTACCATGGACGGGCTAGGTTTGGGTCAAAAGGGGTCGCCAGCGAGGCTGGGTCTTTAGGATACCACCACACCTGGGATCCCCAATCCACTAGTGGCGGGAACCTGGGACGGGAGGAGCAACCACCTGGGGAAATGAGGAGCCAACACAACAGAGAGTTATCCAGCAGGAGAGGAAGAGAGCAGTCGGGCTTCACCAGTGGCTCTAGTGGGACACAGGAGTTAATACAGTCGCCGAAGGGACCGGCGCTGTCAGGGTGCAGAATCCTAGGGTGGATTATACTCCAGATTGTCCACCAAAATCTGCAGGCTTGGGGGATTGCATGTCCCTCCGGCCCGCACAGTTCCTGGAGCACAGTGCCATATAGGGTCCAGGGTCGTGTTCCCAGGCAGGCCCCACATCGGACCTGTGGCACCTGCATACGGGCAGGGAGTAGACACACTTTTCAAGAACCAGGGGTCCCCATGAGCTTCAAGCCACGGGAATCCACACCAAGCGCAGGAGGAAGGCCCCACCATCCAATTCTCCGGCTATGACCTCTAAAGGATCCGGGTTCGACAGGGCCCATCCCGGTGTAAAACACCTGGAACCCTCAGAGACTGTGTCTGCCTGTCATTCCCGGTGCCGCTGCCCCACGCCTTGGCGCCCGCCATCACTACTCCCCTCATCATCCTCCCCGGGGCCCCCTCCACCTGTGGGGAGCAGAATACCTTAGCTGCTACTACCATCCGCCCCAGAGGATAGCGACAGCAGCGGCAGTTAATTTCCTGGCCGCATACTGCAGGTGGCGTCACGTAATCAAACCTCCACGATCATCCTCACCACCCCTCTTCCTCCGTGTACACCTCGGGGTCACGAAACCAGGCAGGGCCACCTGTGACATCCCCTGATCCAAGTTGCCAGCTTTCTGGTAAAAAACTGCTTGAAATGTCATAAAGTTGTAGCTCCAACAAAATTTTGCAAAGTGGGTGGAATTGTTCATGGCCAAGGGCAAAAAAAGTGGAGCAAATTACGACTAAAGGAACATTTCTGGCAGAGAAGTTTGTCAGCTGAAAGACGCACAACATTTATTAAAGTGAACCTCTCAGATGCAATGTGCACCTAGGACCACGAGCAGATCTGGGTGCATATTTCTAATCCCTGCCTAACCGTCTCTGTATCTAGTAGCATAGATAAAGAGAAATGTAGAAAAAATATTTCTAAAGATCCTTTATGATATGCTAATGAGCGTGGGGACTAGTTGCAAGGGCGTTACTACCCCCGACTAGTCTGCCCTCTTAGGGCGTACTAACACGCTAAAGGAGTGGACTAGTCAGGGGAAGTAACGACCTTGCAACTAGTCCCCGTGCTCATTAGCATATCATAAAGGATCGTTAGAAATACTTTTTCTAAAGATCTCTTTATTTATGCTACTAGATACAGGGACGGTTAGGCAGGGATTAGAAATATGCACCCAGAACTGCTCGTGGTCCTAGGTGCACATTGCACCTGGCAGGTTCACTTTAAGGCCTGTGTGACGCCCTGGACTAGTCAGGTCGTCACAGGGTTCTGCACAATCTTTCTCTCCCCGTGCAGGGCTCAACCCCCCATGGTTCTGGGTCCCCACCTTGCGCTACTGCCTCCACCAGCATCCACAAATCCTAGTTACACCTCGCACCACACCCTGTCAGGCACACCAGTGGGCTGCTAAGCTGGAATAAGGCCGCCCACCTAGGGGTCAGGCAGGGAGGTGGGAGGTGACAAGTCAGAATAGTGGTAGCCCTCGAGCAGTGAGGAATTTAGAGGAAGCTGGGAGTTGGAGCTCCCAGGGGAAAAGCAGACTAGGTCGCAGATGGTGGTCTGGACCAGGAGGAGTCGGAGACTCGGTTGCGGGAGATTGGGACTGGGTGCTTGGCTAGTCATGGAGGATAGCCAGCAGCTGCAGTTCAATAGCCGGGCTGGGCCCGAAGGCACGTCGGGGTACATGGACCCTAGGTCGGGGAGAGGCTTCAAGCAACCCGGCAATTAACCTGCGGAGGACAGGGCCTATATGGACACTGCCCACAAAGCTCAGAGTTCGGGAGCACTAGCGCAACGAGGGGGATAGGGCTTTCCATGCAAAGCAGCCCACTGAAATCCCAAGCGTGATCTCCTGAGAGCAAGCTCCTCTGCTACTCTTAGCAGGGGGCGGGGCCCGGAAAGCTTCAAGCTGACGGACCAACTGAACACTATAAAATACGGTGCCAGGAGGCAGGCCACAGACCACCAGGCAGTACTGCAGGGTACGGGACCCGGACGAGCTCCCCAAGAGGCCAGCGGCACCCAAAGACTTGGTTTACTACATTGTCAGCGTCTGCTTTTGTGACACCCCTGGACTATCAGGTCGTCACTGGGTATTGCACAATCTACCCTCCCATGCAGTTTCCATCTCCCTCTTGGTTATGGGTCCCTAACCAAATGGTGTTGCCTACATCAGCTAATCAAATCCTAGCTACACCATGCACCACACCCACCACACACACAAGTGGAGGGCTTGAGTGGAAAAGAGTCGCCCACCTGGGGGGTCAAGTAGGGAAGGTGAGGAGTGTAGGGAGTCGTTTAGAGAGTCGGTTAGAGAGTGGTGGTTGGAGAGTAGCCCTCGAGCTGTGAGGAGCTGTGAGGAGGCCGGGACCTGGGACTCCCATAAGGAGACTGTCTAGGTGGCAGACTGTGGTCTGGGCCTAGAGGAGTTGGACCCCTGGTCGCAGAGGATCGTGGCAAGGGGCACGGATCTGTCGAGCAGGACAGCCGGCGGCCTTGCACCATCACCGGGCTGGGACCAATGCACGACTGGGTACGTGGACCCTAGGTCGAGGAGTAGCTGCATGCAACCCGATATTTACCCGTGGAGAACAGAGCCTTCAAGATTCGTTCCCAACCGCTCTAAAATCGGGGGTCCTAGCGCAACGGGGGGATAGGACTTTCCACCCAAAACGGTCCAGAAAATCCCAAGCGTGAACCCTGAGAGCAAGCTCCCACACTTAGCCAAAGTGGGGAGCGGAACCCAGCAAGTTTGACACTACCGGGACCACCAGAGAAGTAAACTTAGTGCCAGGAGGCAGGTCACGGATCATCAGGCAGCACTATTGGGGACGGGACCCGAACTAGCTCCCCTCAGCGGCAGCGGTGTCCAGAGATTTGATTTACTTGGTTTTCGGTGTCTGCTTAATGGACTGAGTGAGTACAAGAGTGACCCCTGCATCCCACAGCCTTATTCCTCAAACACCGAGTCCCGGGGTATTCTCCCCTACCCGTGGAGGGTTCTAACACCTTGCTGCTCCGTTCCATCACCCCCCCGGGTACTCCCAACTGCAGCGGTGGTACTCCTAATTACCACACACCACGGGTGGCGTCACAAACTCTATAACTCCTTGTAAATACCGCCTTCATTTGAGTGGCCGCACGACCCCCAGGTCCGGAGACCCTCGAGCCACTGAGAACCCGGATCCGAGCAGCTCGGCTGCTGCCACGGGGGCGGCACACTTTCTTGCTGAGTGAGTACCTGATTAACCCCCTGCAACCAGCGAGCCTGCGCTCCCCCTGCACCCCACACCACCATCCGTGGTCCCGGGGCCTTTCCCTGCCCGTGGAGGGTAACATCATCTAGCTGCCCCACTTCATCACCCCGGGTACTCCCAACGGCAGCAGCGTTACACTCTATTACCGCGCACCACGGGTGGCATCACAAACTATTTATCTCCCATGTAAATACCCCCCTTCTTCATTCGGGTGTGACCCTGAGCCCCCGAGTCCAGAGACCCTCGAGCCACGAGCAGTGACATCCGGACCCGAGCGGTTCGACTGATGCTGAGGCGGTACACATGCACGACCTCTTAATGAATTTGGGGCATCTTACGCCAGTGCAGTTTTCATTAAGAAAACAATTTTGATAATATTGCGCTGTACGCGCCATTTTTGTGCTTTCATAAACTGATGTGCCCTACATAATGCTGCCCTCAGGCCATGGGCGTCCACAATCTGACCGACCGAATGTTCGAAAAATGTTTTGGTTTTTTTTGTGCAAATACTAAAAGTGTCAATATTTTTTTTATTAATTGTATTATTTTTCATTATCTAGCAAATCATGTTGCCCCAGCATATTGGGCAGATGGCGCTACACAGCCACCACGGCCAAAGAACGCGTTATGGCGCCACAAAACATTGCAGAGTAATGGAATCACATTTTTTTTCATTGCAACCAGAAAATGACTGTGTGCTTGAAATCCAAACTGGTTTTGTTTTGTTAGCAAAATGTGTCATTTTGTTTCATAGCAACAGTCTGAATTCAAAACAGGATGTTATTTCCCATAGCAACCAATCACAGCGCAGCTTTCATTTTTCACAAGCAGGATATGAAATAAAAGCTGTGTTGTGATTGGCTGTAAGGTACGAAAGAAAAAAAAAAAAGCCTTTTTCTCCTCTGCTTTTAGAGTGGACGTGTGTGAGGCGCGCCCTCTAGCGTCAGTCCTCCCCGCCTCCTTCAGTCACAGCCCACAATCTCGCGAGGTTTGTTACAGGAAGTGGTGAAAAGCCGCCGGCGGAGTCCTCCTACTTCTCAGTGCGGGTGAGGAGGGGGCAGGAGCTGGGGAGGGTTTGTCCTTGTGTGGGTGGGTGGGAGTGAAGGGCGCTCCGGAGCTCTGCACCCCAGGGGGTAACATTACAGCTGCCACAATAACAAATGATGGGAGTTGTAGTTTCGTTACAGTTCTGCGGAGCTCCGGGTTATGGACCGTGCACTTTGATTGGACTACATGTCCCAGCAGCCTTTGCGAGGACGTGTATATATCATATATATCTGGGTTTTGTGTAAATAAAGACAAAATCTGATCTCATTGGGAAGTAATTTCTAAGCTCTCTGCTTGCTGTCAGTGAATTGAGACTTTTCAGAGGACCCAATTGTCATTTTTACTACTATTACTTGGTGGCCCCCATAAGAAAAACATTAAAACCCAATTCTAACGCCGCACTGTGCTGTCCCTCTGTTATCCCTCCTGGGAATTGCAGGACTATATAGATAAGTAGGAATTGTTCCCTTGCATTGGTTATTCGGAGCTGTCACTACCAGAGTCTTGCCAGATACTATTGATGGGAGGAGTGAACCCACTGCTGACAACTTATTACATACATTTCCAGGAGGAGCAACAGAGGAACATAAGGAGAACCAAGAGGAACGGTCCATTTTAAAAGGGTTGTCCTGTATTTTAAGGGTGTTTCTGAAAACTTGGCAAAATGGACATTACAGTAAAGGCGCCCCAGGGTCAGCGTTTATGGAGGAGGCTCCGGAGCTGCGCTCTACATCCAGCAGCCATTTGGAGGCCGTTGACGGTCACCGACTGGACGGGATTTAGCACTATAAAGTCACCGCCATGATGGCGCTGTGATGCTGATGGATACCTGCAGTGAAAGAATCCCATCTGTGGACACTGAATAATCTTACTCTATCGTGTTCATGATGACGCCATTCGTGCGTATGGGCGGGCTTGGTGGTGGTCTTCTCCACCCCTCCGCCTCCCTCCTCTATTTCTTTCCCAGGTCACTGATTATTCAGTGACCTGCCTCCGCCATGATTGCAGTGGGCAGAACATGCGCAGAGTGATTCTGTGGCCAGTCTGCAGATCTCCAGTAAAATGGCGCCGAAGGCGGCGCATGCGCTGACAGAGATTTCAGTAACCTCTTCATTAATCTGAAACGCCAAGCTGCGCATGCGCTGCATCCAGGGCCATTTTATTGAAGACCATACGCAGTATGATTCTACAGACTGTCTTCAATAAAATGGCCCCAGATGCGGCGCATGCGCAGATCGAGATGTCACTGACCTCTTCATTAATCCAAAATATCGATCTGCGATTGGTTTTCAGTACAATAGCGCATCCCATGCGCAGATCAAGATTTCAGCTTAATAAAGAGGTCATTGATATCTCGATCTGCATATGTGCTGCATCTGGCACCATTTTATTGAAGACCACACCGCTTTGTGGTTCTAGAGATTGTCTTCAATAAAATGGCACTAATGCAGCGCATGCGCAGATCGATATTTCAACTTAATGAAGAGGTCGTTGATATCTCGCTCTATGCATGCACCGCATCCAGAGCCATTTTATTGGAAGTCTGTAGAATCACACTGCGCATAGTCTTAAATAAAATGACGCTGGATGCGGCGCATGAGCAGATCAAGATTTCGGCTTAATGAAGAGGCAATTGAAATCTCAGTCTGTGCATGCGCCGCATTCGGCGCCATTATATTGAATTCCTGCAGACCGGCCGCATAATTGTACTGTGTGTGCGCTGACCCCCACAATGATAGTGCTGGCAGCGCAGAATTTAAAAAACGAGGTAGGTGACTGAATAATCCGTGAGCTATAGAAGAAACAGAGGAGACAGGAGGAGGGGCGCAGAACACGACCTGATCCCCTAGTCCCGCCTCGATGCACAGAATACATTATCATGAAAACTTTAGAGCAGGAGTGGAGAACCTCCAGCCCAGGGGCTGTATGTGGCCCACAATGACTTTTTCTGTGGCCCCTGGCAGATTCCCAGGGATCGCAGTGCTCGGGCAGTGGCGGCATCTTGCTGGCTGCCGGTCTTTTAAATCCTGTACATGCATACATGGTTGAGCCTAGAATGTATGGGCTCCTTCTAGGATTACATCCTCATGGTGACCAATGCCAGTCTGAGGATGTACTTTGTGGGCGGCGTAGGTGCGCAATGCTCTCTCGTCCCACAGAAGAGGAGTAGCTTCCCCAGCATCCCACAGGTTTGATTGTGCCCCTCCAGTCTCCCCATGGCTCTGTCCCCCTGAGATTTATATACCATGTATGTGCCCCCCAAGTAATGTATATACCACCAGCGATGTGTGTGCTTCCCCCCCCAACTATGTCTGTGCCCTCCAGTGATGTATATACCCCCAGTGATGTCTGTATCCCAGTGATATCTATGCCCACCAGCCTCCCTAGTCATGTCTATGCTCCCCAGTCATGTCTATGCTCCCCAGCCTACTCGGTGATGTATATTCCTCCCAGCCATCGCCTATGAGATATATGCCCCCACCCTCTCCTGTGATGTATATGTCCCCACCCTCTCCTGTGATGTATATATCCCCACCCTCTCCTGTGATGTATATGCCCCCAGCGTCTCCTGTGATGTATATGCCCCCAGCGTCTCCTGTGATGTATATGCCCCCAGCGTCTCCTGTGATGTATATGCCCTCAGCGTCTCCTGTGATGTATATGCCACCAGCCCTTCCTTTGATATATATGCTCCCCAGCCCTTCATAGAATATATTTGGCCCTCAGCCTCTATTGTGATGTACTGTATATGCCCCATCCCCTCCTATAAGGTTTATGCCCCAGTCCCTCATGTGATGTATATGCCCCCATAGCGTCTTGTGATGTGTACGCCCCAAGCCCCTCCTGTGATGTATATGCCCCAAGCCCCTGCTGTGACGTATATTCCCCCAGCGTCTCCTGTGATGTATATACAGCAGTCCCAGGCGACACAAACCTGGAAAACAGTTGAGAAACAACAAGATTAATATCGCCTAATATCATGGCCGCATCAAAAACAAGTAGCTCCAGCCGCCATAGTAGCCAAATATAGCAGGGTAATTTTCAAGTTGAAAATTTTGTGCGGCCCCCGAATGATGAAAGAAATTTGTAAATGGCCCCCGACAGGAAAAATGTTCCTCACCCCTGCTTTAGAGGAAGATTATTCAGTGAGCACAGACGGTATTCCTTCACTGCAGGCATCCATCAGCATCACAGCGCCATTATGGCCATACCTTTACTTTATAGCTCTAAATCCTGCTGACAGGTTCTCTTTAAAAGGTTTGGTTGCCAATTCATAGGAATCATGGCCCACAGCACCTTCCCCCGTCCTGGCCGCCGTCTGATTACCCTCCATCACTGCCATCTCGCTGCACTACAAAGCCCAGCACCAGGGCTTCACTGCATACAATAATATAGTAGTGCTACATAATAGAGTATAAAACAAAGACTGGAGGACAAGGAGTAAAGTGCAAATATGTTTAATAAATAGCAACTGGCACAAAGGAATCAGCGGCAAAAACAGGCTGGCAGATAAAATATAGATGTACTAGATGACAATTACATATAGGGCACAAGTAAAATGAATAAATAACAGACTGGGTCAAAAACATGAACAAGGCATCCTGCACATAAAGAGCATGGTGTAAAATTTTGACAATTGTTACACATAGACAGATGGTAAAAACCAGCTCTGGATAAGCACAATGATAAAAGTGTATACTCTGAAATAACAGAGATATATAAAATATATAAAATAGGATCCAAGTCTCACTAATCACTAATAAACAGTGCTTGATACAAATGCTGGTGAAACAGCAACTTCTGCGGTGACAGAGTCAAATAGTTAAACAGTCAAAAAGCTATAAACAGATAAACAGGTTTAGCCACCATGAGGCGCTAATTGGATGCCAACGAACAGTCAGATTAAGTACAAAGACATGAATGCATGAATAGAATCCCAGCCGGTTAAGTAAACATACCCATAAGTGCACAACGCCGGCCTGATAAGTAGCAGAGCAGACCCCCCCCCCCCCCCCCCCCCAGCTATAAGATTATTTCATCAGGGGGAGGTATAGAGTATAAGCGATCAAACTATTGCAGGCTCAAGTCCTGGGAGGGAAAGGGTTTAAAAAAAAAATGTGAAAATTAACAAAAAAAATTAAATAAATGAAAGAGAATTCAAAGATTAAAGGTTAAAATTAAACTTCTGGAATTGCTGTGTTTTTATATTTTAGATATATATATATATTTAAAAAAAACAACCTATAAATATAAATACCGTATATATGTGTGTGTGTGTGTGTGTGTGTGTGTGTGTATATATATATATATATATATATATATATATATAATGTAAATATATTATATATATACAGCATATATATATATCATAATATAAATATATTATAAATAAAATATATATAAAAAGTATATATGAATATAATATAAATATATATAAATATAATATATAAAAAGTATATGGTATATAAATATATAAGTGTGTATATATATATATATATATATATGTGTGTGTGTATGTATATATGTGTGTGTGTAGGTGTGTATATATATATATATATATATATATATATATATATATATATATATATAAGTTTTTTGATCTTTTTATCATATTATATATATATATAATATATATATCCAGGGCCTTCCAATAGTATTCAACCCCCTGCAGATTTAGCAGGTTTACACATTCAGAATTAACTTGGCATTGTGACATTTGGACTGTAGATCAGCCTGGAAGTGTGAAATGCACTGCAGCAAAAAAGAATGTTATTTCTTTTTTTATTTTTATTTTTTAAATTGTGAAAAGTTTATTCAGAGGGTCATTTATTATTCAACCCCTCAAACCACCAGAATTCTGTTTGGTTCCCCTAAAGTATTAAGAAGTATTTCAGGCACAAAGAACAATGAGCTTCACATGTTTGGATTAATTATCTCTTTTTCCAGCCTTTTCTGACTAATTAAGACCCTCCCCAAACTTGTGAACAGCACTCATACTTGGTCAACATGGGAAAGACAAAGGAGCATTCCAAGGCCATCAGAGACAAGATCGTGGAGGGTCACAAGGCTGGCAAGGGGTACAAAACCCTTTCCAAGGAGTTGGGCCTACCTGTCTCCACTGTTGTGAGCATCATCCGGAAGTGGAAGGCTTATGGAACTACTGTTAGCCTTCCACGGCCTGGACAGCCTTTGAAAGTTTCCACCCGTGCCGAGGCCAGGCTTGTCCGAAGAGTCAAGGCTAACCCAAGGACAACAAGGAAGGAGCTCCGGGAAGATCTCATGGCAGTGGGGACATTGGTTTCAGTCAATACCATAAGTAACGTACTCCACCGCAATGGTCTCCATTCCAGACGAGCCCGTAAGGTACCTTTACTTTCAAAGCATCATGTCAAGGCTCGTCTACAGTTTGCTCATGATCACTTGGAGGACTCTGAGACAGACTGGTTCAAGGTTCTCTGGTCTGATGAGACCAAGATCGAGATCTTTGGTGCCAACCACACACGTGACGTTTGGAGACTGGATGGCACTGCATACGACCCCAAGAATACCATCCCTACAGTCAAGCATGGTGGTGGCAGCTTTCTCAGCCAAGGGGCCTGGCCATCTGGTCCGCATCCATGGGAAGATGGATAGCACGGCCTACCTGGAGATTTTGGCCAAGAACCTCCGCTCCTCCATCAAGGATCTTAAGATGGGTCGTCATTTCATCTTCCAACAAGACAACGACCCAAAGCACACAGCCAAGAAAACCAAGGCCTGGTTCAAGAGGGAAAAAATCAAGGTGTTGCAGTGGCCTAGTCAGCCTCCTGACCTTAACCCAATTGAAAACTTGTGGAAGGAGCTCAAGATTAAAGTCCACATGAAACACCCAAAGAACCTAGATAACTTGGAGAAGATCTGCATGGAAGAGTGGGCAAAGATAACTCCAGAGATTTGTGCCGGCCTGATCAGGTCTTATAAAAGACGATTATTAGCTGTAATTGCAAACAAGGGTTATTCCACAAAATATTAAACCTAGGGGTTGAATAATAATTGACCCACACTTTTATGTTGAAAATTTATTAAAATTTAACTGAGCAACATAACTTGTTGGTTTGTAAGATTTATGCATCTGTTAATAAATCCTGCTCTTGTTTGACGTTTGCAGGCTCTAACTTATTTGCATCTTATCAAACCTGCTAAATCTGCAGGGGGTTGAATACTACTTGTAGGTACTGTGTGTGTATATATATATATATATATATATATAATGTATATGTATGTATGTATGTATGTGTATGTATGTGTAGGTATATATATATTATACATATATAATATGATAAAAAGATCCAAAAACTTTTTTTTGGGCTCAAGTATTTGCATCGATATCTTCTTTTATGGTAAAATGAATTGTCTCATTGAAAAGGAAAACCAATTCTGGAAATAATATACAGGGAAGAAAAATAAATAATGTTTTATGTTTCAGGAGGAGACGTTTGATATAATAAATAAAAATAAATCCCTGTTCTATAGAAGAAGCAGGCTGCTGGGAGTTGTAGTTCCACAGCAGTGCGTGGTCTCGGGTGCTTTCCTGTTTTGTATGACGCTCGTGGTGATCACCTTGGGAAACCTCCGGGTTGGGCTAGTTTGGAGGCGGCACGCCCTTTATAAATACACCTTTGCTCAGCCATTACGCTCAGCATTATCTCTCGGGGACCTCAGTGTCTTCTGTGCTCTGCCGGGAAGAAAACCCAACAATCAAAACCGGTTAAACGAGCAGAAATGCGTAAATAAGGGGTTGTGGGAGAGTAAAAAAGCACAATAAGCATAATAACACCTATCATATTAACAGGACCGAGGATGATGATGATGGTACTGCCCCGGACTGTATGACTGCAAACTGATCACAGATACCAGTTTTCTGCACAGAAATATATTGACACAGACCAGCAGAGGTGAGTTAAAGGGGTTATCCTGATCTCATATCCAGACCTGTACTCCTAACTAGTGATGAGCGGGCACTACCATGCTCGGGTGCTCAGTACTCCTAACTAGTGATGAGCAGCACTACCATGTTCGGGTGCTCAGTACTCGTAACTAGTGATGAGCAGGCACTACCATGTTCGGGTGCTCAGTACTCGTAACTAGTGATGAGCGGGCACTACCATGCTCGGGTGCTCAGTACTCGTAACTAGTGATGAGCGGGCACTACCATGCTCGGGTGCTCGGTACTCGTAACTAGTTATGAGTGCGCACTACCATGCTCGCTTGCTCAGTACTCGTAACTAGTGATGAGCGGACACTACCATGCTCGGGTGCTCAGTACTCCTAACTAGTGATGAGCAGCACTACCATGTTCGGGTGCTCAGTACTCGTAACTAGTGATGAGCAGGCACTACCATGTTCGGGTGCTCAGTACTCGTAACTAGTGATGAGCGGGCACTACCATGCTCGGGTGCTCAGTACTCGTAACTAGTGATGAGCGGGCACTACCATGCTCGGGTGCTCGGTACTCGTAACTAGTTATGAGTGCGCACTACCATGCTCGCTTGCTCAGTACTCGTAACTAGTGATGAGCGGACACTACCATGCTCGGGTGCTCTGTACTCGTAACTAGTGATGAGCGGGCACTACCATGCTCGGGTGCTCTGTACTCGTAACTAGTGATGAGCGGACACTACCATGCTCGGGTGCTCTGTACTCGTAACTAGTGATGAGCGGACACTACCATGCTCGGGTGCTCTGTACTCGTAACTAGTGATGAGCGGGCACTACCATGCTCGGGTGCTCTGTACTCGTAACTAGTGATGAGTGAGCACTACCATGCTCAGGTGCTCAGTACTCATAACTAGTGATGAGCGGGCAGTACCATGCTCGGGTGCTCAGTACTCGTAACTAGTGATGAGTGAGCACTACCATGCTCGGGTGCTCAGTACTCGTAACTAGTGATGAGCGGGCACTACCATGCTCGGGTGCTCAGTATTCGTAACTAGTGATGAGTGGGCACTGCCATGCTCTGGTGCTCTGTACTCGTAACTAGTGATGAGCGGGCACTACCATGCTCGGGTGCTCAGTACTGGTAACTAGTGATGAGCGGGCACTACCATGCTCGGGTGCTTGGTACTCGTAACCAGGGCCACCATCAGGGCATGACAATCATGACTACTGTTTGGGGCCCGGTGTAGAGGGGGACCTACCAGGCCCGGGGTAATTACTTATCTTTATTAACCCCCGGGGCCTGGGCCCCTCTCTTCACCAGACCCACAGTCACAGCCGCAGCATAGGGGCCCGGCAATGTTGCTTCGGCCACTACAACAAATCACTACATTGCAGGTGAAGCGCTTCAGAGGTATCGCATGCAAATTAGCCATGTGCGCTGGAGGGGGACATATTTACCAGGAGGGGGTATATATACGAGGATGGGGACATGCAAACAAGGATGGGCACATATATACCAGGAGTGGAACATACAAACCAGGAAGGGCCCAGGATGGGGATATATATATACAAAGAAGGGGACATACATACCAGGAGGAGGACATATAAACCAGTAGTACCAGGTATACTCCACTCTTACTGCCACATTACCTTTAAGGTGAGGCTCTACAGCCAGGTATTGTGTGTTTTGAGATTATATTATTTATTTGCGGACACTGTCTTGTTTATATACTTATTGTGCATTATTTTATCAGAGCTCGGATACTTCATTGGGGATAAGTACAGGATTATTATGTTCATCTCCCTATTTCATCCATTCTTTTTCTCTTGTCAATCATGTTTTTATCCTTTGTTTTTGTCAGCCTTATATGTTTTGTATCAATAAAAGCCATGTTTATATATGTAGCAGGGTGTGCACATTTTTCCTATGCAGCTTTTTACTCTAATGTTACAATTCATTTTTTGCCTAGTTTTTGTTACCACCCCTGTCTTTATATTTATTTCACTGTGGTGCCCACTACTTCTTTGTTAACAAAGTTTTGCAAGGGTAAGGAGCAGTGTGTGTGTGTGTGTAGGGGGATATTTTACAGAGGGGCAGTGTGTGCATGGGGTATATTATACAGATGAGCAGTGTGTGTGTGTGTGTGTGTGTGTGTGTGTGTGTATGTGTGAGTGTGTGAGAGGACGCTATACAGACGGTAGTGTGTGTGGGGCGATATGCAGAGGGCCAGTGTGTATCAAAGAATATTATAAAGCGTGGAAGCTTGTGTGGGGGGATAATATACAGAGGGGCAGCATATGTGAGGAATATCATACAGAAGGGCAGTGTGTGTCGGAATATTATACAGAGGAGCAGTGTGAGTGTGGTGGATACTATACAGAGGGGCATTGTGTGGGGGATATTATACATAGGAGCAGTGTATGGGTGGTTATTATACATAGGGGTAGTGTGTTGGGGATATTATACAGAGATGGAGTGTGGGGGAGAGATACAGAGGGGCATTGTGTAGGGGTATATTATACAGAGGGGCATTGTGTAGGGGTATATTATATAGAGGGGCATTGTGTAGGGGTATATTATACAGAGGGGCATTGTGTGGAGGGATATTATAAATAGGGGCAGTGTGGCAGAGATATTATGGAGAGAGGCGGTGTAAAGGGTGTATTGTGTAGAGGATGTATTATAGAGAGGGGCAGTGTAGAGGGTGTAAGAGGGGTGTTGTTGGCGACAGATTATTAATTTTCTGAGGGAAATACTTAATTTTCTGGAATAACTTCAAGGGTGCTGTTTTTCCAAGATTGAAAGTGAGACTGTGGAAGGTTTGAGGGGTGGAGGCAGGCTGGGGTGGAGCCTGGGTGAAGTCTCAAGGGGGCCCAAAAATGTTGCCAGTATGGGGCCCTGAAATTCCTATTGGCTGTCCTGCTTGTAACTAGTGATGAGCAGGCACTACCATGCTCGGGTGCTCAGTACTCGTAACTAGTGATGAGTGAGCACTACCATGCTCGGGTGGTCAGTACTCGTAACTAGTGATGAGTGAGCACTACCATGCTCGGGTGGTCAGTACTCGTAACTAGTGATGAGCGGGCACTACCATGCTCGGGTGGTCAGTACTTGTATCTAGTGATGAGCGGGCACTACCATGCTCAGGTGGTCAGTACTCGTATCTAGTGATGAGCGGGCACTACCATGCTCGGGTGGTCAGTACTCGTATCTAGTGATGAGCGGGCACTACCATGCTCGGGTGCTCAGTACTCGTATCTAGTGATGAGCGAGCACTACCATGCTCGGGTGGTCAGTACTCGTAACTAGTGATGAGCGGGCACTACCATGCTCGGGTGCGCAGTACTCGTAACTAGTGATGAGCGGGCACTACCATGCTCGGGTGCGCAGTACTCGTAACTAGTGATGAGCGGGCACTACCATGCTCGGGTGCGCAGTACTCGTAACTAGTGATGAGCGGGCACTACCATGCTCGGGTGCTCAGTACTCGTAACAAGGAGTGATGAGCACGCACTACCATGCTCGGGTGCTCGTAACAAGGAATGAACACTACAATGTTTGGTACTCAGTACTTGTAACGAGGAGTGATGAGCGAGCACTACCATGCTTGGGTGCTTGTAACAAGGAGTGAGAACTACAATGCTTGGGTGCTCGATACTCGTAATGAGCAGTTGGACCCTCGGATGGTCGTGACTTGAGTACACGAGTATAATGTAAGTCAATGGGGAACTCTTCTGGAAAAAAGCTTGAGACCCCCATTGACTTCCATGTTACTCGGGTACTCAAGTCACACCCATACAAGCATCCAATTGCTCGAGCGCCTGGGCATAGTAGTGCTCACTCATCAATACTGACCACTCCTTAGGATCAAGATCAGATCCGCAGGGGACAGAGAGGCTTCAGCACCAGAACCAATCAGCTGTGAGTAGGCGGATGTGCATAGTGTTCAGAGCCAGAGCTCTACAGCGCCACACACCATGTAGTGGCCATTCTCCAGTACTGCAGCTCAGCTCCTATTGAAGTGAATGTGATCTGAGCTGCAGTACTGAGAGCGGCCACTACACGGTGCACAGAATCGTGCTGTTCAGGTCCTCACACTGTTCAGAAGGAGCTGTACATGGGTTATTGGTGCAGTAGATTGTAGGTTTTGCTCATCTGTAGCAGCATTATAGTTTGATATAAAATGTCTTTTTGTGTCTTTTCAGCTGTAACCATGCTGGCTGGGATGGAGGAGCTTCTATTGCTACCGGGAGAGGTGGTTAAAGATATGGGTGAGACAGACAGTATATTTGTAAATCTAGAGCTAAAGATCACTATATGTAACAGCACAACACAAGTGAAGGGGGTCACACCGTCACCCCCAGGGTATCGTGACCATGACAGGCATGTGGTAAAAAATCCAAACAGTTCTAATTTTTTTCCAACATCGCTTGTCAAGGTACCCTTCAGGTCGCGGTGCGATGTAATTCTATTGTATTGCTCTGTAAATGGAGTACAAAGGATTGGACATGTTGAAATCCAGCATGTCCAATCCTTATTTCTCCCAATATCTACAATCAGGGAGACTCGGAACAACTCCAGACACATTAGATGTTGAAGCTGTCCTAGTGGTGGTCTAATTTGTGTAGTCACTTATAGACCCCATGCACACAGTGCTATAAAGACCTGTATTATAGCCCCTGTAATTTACTATATATTTATACTGAACACATGTATGCTCAGTAATGCGTAATACAGACCTTGAGCGACTCCTTGTGCAGCCATCCAGGGTCTGTGTACACTGCTTTATTGTGCGCCTGAAACGTTAATCTTTAAAATACAGATATTTTTACTTAAAGACATGTAGTTGTGGATGCAAATGGTTTTCATCAAAAATGTTGTACTTTTTAGCTTTTTTTTCCTGCACATTCAGCTTTGATGTGATCTGTGGTTAAAATTCAGATGAGTTCAGCTTATTAAAAGAGAGATAAGAGTTAGAAAGTGTCCTATTAGAACAAGCTCACTGATGGATTCTCAGAAAACTCATTCTGTAGCCAGCAACAGACAACGCAATACAGAGACAAATATAGAAGACAAACGGTGCAGATTATTTTTATTTATTTATTTTTTTTTTAATGAAACCTAATTGTAAAAATGCTTTTCTATCTCTTCATTGGGGGACACAGAAGACCATGGCGTATGCTGCTGCCACTAGGAGGCTGACACTGTGCACTTAAATGATCTCCTCCTTGGTAATATACACACACCAACCAAAACCAAGCCGATCAGTTTTAGCATAGTATCCATAGGAGGCAGACGCGGGGCTGCATTCGTTTTAGCATAGTGTCCGTAGGAGGCAGACACAGGGCTGCATCAGTTTTAGCATAGTGTCCGTAGGAAGCAGACATGGGGCTGCATCCGTTTTAGTATAGTGTCCGTAGGAGGCAGACTTGGGACTGCATCAGTTTTAGCATAGTGTCGGTAGGAGGCAGACACGGGGCTGCATCAGTTTTAGCATAGTGTCCATAGGAGGCAGATGTGGGGCTGCATCAGTTTTAGCATAGTATCCGTAGGAGGCAGATATAGGGCTTCATCAGTTATAGCATAGTGTCCGTAGGAAGCAGATATAGGGCTTCATCAGTTTTAGCATAGTGTCCGTAGGAAGCAGACACGAAGCTGCATCAGTTTTAGCATAGTGTCCGTAGGAAGCAGACACGGGGCTGCATCAGTTTTAGCATAGTGTCCGTAGGAAGCAGACACGGGGCTGCATCGGTTTTAGCATAGTGTTCGTAGGAGGCAGACACGGGGCTGCATCAGTTTTAGCATAGTGTCCGTAGGAGGCAGACGCGGGGCTGCATCAGTTTTAGCATAGTGTCCGTAGGAGGCAGACACAGGGCTGCATCAGTTTTAGCATAGTGTCCGTAGGAAGCAGACATGGGGCTGCATCAGTTTTAGTATAGTGTCCGTAGGAGGCAGACATGGGACTGCATCAGTTTTAGCATAGTGTCGGTAGGAGGCAGACACTGGGCTGCATCAGTTTTAGCATAGTGTCCATAGGAGGCAGATGTGGGGCTGCATCAGTTTTAGCATAGTATCCGTAGGAGGCAGATATAGGGCTTCATCAGTTATAGCATAGTGTCCGTAGGAAGCAGATATAGGGCTTCATCAGTTTTAGCATAGTGTCCGTAGGAAGCAGACACGGGGCTGCATCAGTTTTAGCATAGTGTCCGTAGGAAGCAGACACGGGGCTGCATCGGTTTTAGCATAGTGTTCGTAGGAGGCAGACACGGGGCTGCATCAGTTTTAGCATAGTGTCCGTAGGAGGCAGACATGGGGCTGCATCAGTTTTAGCATAGTGTCAGTAGGAGGCAGACATGGGGCTGCATCAGTTTTAGCATAGTGTCCGTAGGAGGCAGACACGAGGCTGCATCAGTTATAGCATAGTGTCCGTAGGAGGCAGACACTGGGCTGCTTCAGTTTTAGCATAGTGTCCGTAGGAGGCAGAGATGGGACTGCATCAGTTTTAGCATAGTGTCGGTAAGAGGCAGACACGGGGCTGCATCAGTTTTAGCATAGTATCCGTAGGAGGCAGATATAGGGCTTCATCAGTTATAGCATAGTGTCCGTAGGAAGCAGATATAGGGCTTCATCAGTTTTAGCATAGTGTCCGTAGGAAGCAGACACGAAGCTGCATCAGTTTTAGCATAGTGTCCGTAGGAAGCAGACACGGGGCTGCATCAGTTTTAGCATAGTGTCCGTAGGAAGCAGACACGGGGCTGCATCGGTTTTAGCATAGTGTTCGTAGGAGGCAGACACGGGGCTGCATCCGTTTTAGTATAGTGTCCGTAGGAGGCAGACTTGGGACTGCATCAGTTTTAGCATAGTGTCGGTAGGAGGCAGACACGGGGCTGCATCAGTTTTAGCATAGTGTCCATAGGAGGCAGATGTGGGGCTGCATCAGTTTTAGCATAGTATCCGTAGGAGGCAGATATAGGGCTTCATCAGTTATAGCATAGTGTCCGTAGGAAGCAGATATAGGGCTTCATCAGTTTTAGCATAGTGTCCGTAGGAAGCAGACACGAAGCTGCATCAGTTTTAGCATAGTGTCCGTAGGAAGCAGACACGGGGCTGCATCAGTTTTAGCATAGTGTCCGTAGGAAGCAGACACGGGGCTGCATCGGTTTTAGCATAGTGTTCGTAGGAGGCAGACACGGGGCTGCATCAGTTTTAGTATAGTGTCCGTAGGAGGCAGACATGGGACTGCATCGGTTTTAGCATAGTGTCGGTAGGAGGCAGACACTGGGCTGCATCAGTTTTAGCATAGTGTCCATAGGAGGCAGATGTGGGGCTGCATCAGTTTTAGCATAGTATCCGTAGGAGGCAGATATAGGGCTTCATCAGTTATAGCATAGTGTCCGTAGGAAGCAGATATAGGGCTTCATCAGTTTTAGCATAGTGTCCGTAGGAAGCAGACACGGGGCTGCATCAGTTTTAGCATAGTGTCCGTAGGAAGCAGACACGGGGCTGCATCGGTTTTAGCATAGTGTTCGTAGGAGGCAGACACGGGGCTGCATCAGTTTTAGCATAGTGTCCGTAGGAGGCAGACATGGGGCTGCATCAGTTTTAGCATAGTGTCAGTAGGAGGCAGACATGGGGCTGCATCAGTTTTAGCATAGTGTCCGTAGGAGGCAGACACGAGGCTGCATCAGTTATAGCATAGTGTCCGTAGGAGGCAGACACTGGGCTGCTTCAGTTTTAGCATAGTGTCCGTAGGAGGCAGACATGGGACTGCATCAGTTTTAGCATAGTGTCGGTAGGAGGCAGACACGGGGCTGCATCAGTTTTAGCATAGTATCCGTAGGAGGCAGATATAGGGCTTCATCAGTTATAGCATAGTGTCCGTAGGAAGCAGATATAGGGCTTCATCAGTTTTAGCATAGTGTCCGTAGGAAGCAGACACGAAGCTGCATCAGTTTTAGCATAGTGTCCGTAGGAAGCAGACACGGGGCTGCATCAGTTTTAGCATAGTGTCCGTAGGAAGCAGACACGGGGCTGCATCGGTTTTAGCATAGTGTTCGTAGGAGGCAGACACGGGGCTGCATCAGTTTTAGCATAGTGTCCGTAGGAGGCAGACGCGGGGCTGCATCAGTTTTAGCATAGTGTCCGTAGGAGGCAGACACAGGGCTGCATCAGTTTTAGCATAGTGTCCGTAGGAAGCAGACATGGGGCTGCATCAGTTTTAGTATAGTGTCCATAGGAGGCAGACATGGGACTGCATCAGTTTTAGCATAGTGTCGGTAGGAGGCAGACACTGGGCTGCATCAGTTTTAGCATAGTGTCCATAGGAGGCAGATGTGGGGCTGCATCAGTTTTAGCATAGTATCCGTAGGAGGCAGATATAGGGCTTCATCAGTTATAGCATAGTGTCCGTAGGAAGCAGATATAGGGCTTCATCAGTTTTAGCATAGTGTCCGTAGGAAGCAGACACGAAGCTGCATCAGTTTTAGCATAGTGTCCGTAGGAAGCAGACACGGGGCTGCATCAGTTTTAGCATAGTGTCCGTAGGAAGCAGACACGGGGCTGCATCGGTTTTAGCATAGTGTTCGTAGGAGGCAGACACGGGGCTGCATCAGTTTTAGCATAGTGTCCGTAGGAGGCAGACATGGGGCTGCATCAGTTTTAGCATAGTGTCAGTAGGAGGCAGACATGGGGCTGCATCAGTTTTAGCATAGTGTCCGTAGGAGGCAGACACGAGGCTGCATCAGTTATAGCATAGTGTCCGTAGGAGGCAGACACAGGGCTGCATCAGTTTTAGCATAGTGTCGTAGGAGGCAGACACTGGGCTGCTTCAGTTTTAGCATAGTGTCCGTAGGAGGCAGACATGGGGCTGCATTAATTTTATCTTAGTGTCCGTAGGAAGCCGACACGGGGCTGCATCAGTTATAGCATAGTATCCGTAGGAGGCAGACATGGGGCTGCATCAGTTTTATCTTAGTGTCCATAGGATGCAGGCACGGGGCTGCATCCGTTTTTGAATAGTGTCCATAAGCGGCAAACACGAGGCTGCATCTTCCCCACCTCCAACTACAATTTTGTTGTTTTTTTTCCCCTTTTTCTTTCGGTTTCAGCTTAAGAGGGATGCAGAGTGTACTCGCTCACTCCGTTATTCCTCCTAGAGACGGAAAGCACAGTGTGTGACCCGTCACATCATACACTCTCAGGTCTGCCCAGCAGAACCCTAACCCCGAACTCATAAACAGCATTCAGGTCACCAGGTGGATGGTCCTTACCCATGTACCCCTCATTCCCGATCGTCCATGATAGCAAGACAGTGCCTGGAGCAGGCGGTCCACAATCCCAAGAAGTCTTTCCAGAGGTTTTCGTTGGCTATCTACAATGTCTGTGAAGAGGAGCCATCCGTTCTGTCTTAGAGATCCCCAGGCACCCTTTTGCTTTCTCACAAAAGGTTATTGACAGCAAGCTTCAGATCGCCTTAACTTCCAGCGTCCTCTCAGCTCTCACGGTTGCCACGTTTCATCCCCAGGTGTTGCCCCTCTCCTCCTGGCAGTGGGAGCCTTAATTTCCTTGGTGGCTCATGTTTTTTTCTTTTGTTTGTTTTTTGCAGGCCTCCCATCTCTACCGCGCCGCTTCAATTCCGTTTCGGCCTCCGCTCAAAAGTTAAGGCTATCACGCGGTTTGGCCACACACCTTCCCCTCTCCATCACATGGGCTTTTTTCCGCACACCTTCCTGGGCCTGTCCTACTTCCTGAAGACGTCACTTCTCTGTGCCACCCTGGTTTCTTCCAGCAGACACCCTTCAAAGTTTAGTCCCCGGCTTTTCCCAGGCCTACTCCTACCCGACTAATCACACACGCAGGCTCTCTCGCATCCCACTGCTCTCAGCTTATCAAGGATTTTGTCTCATGCAGTCACATGGGACCACTATCATTTTGGCCTCTTTTCTGTTTTTAGAACAAACCTTTCCATGTTGTTGGAAAATTGTGATAACGGACGCCATTTTATCCGGTTAGGAAATTTCATTCCAGTTTTGCACAGTTCAGGATTGCGGGTAGGCTACTTAAGTCTTCTCTCCACTCTTCATCTGGGCCTCAGAGCCTCTCCTCCTTTAAGAAGATAATCTTCAAGCCTCCCTCCACATCTAATTATTCAATGCCACACTTTTCTTCACTCAACAAGGTGGAACCCTATCCCAATCATTCTCTGCGGAGGTATCTGGTCATGGACTGAATGAGGTTTGTCATTGTTTTCAATGGTCCACATGTCCAGAGTAGTATCTGTACCACCAGCTTCCGATCCTGTGAAAATCTTTCTCCAGGAGATTGGTCTCCTCATCAGATGGTTCTCCTCCATAGTCATTCTATTGCAGAACATACTAGACATTGATCCAAGGACATCCAGGGTGTGCTACAGGGTCCCTCAGTCTTCATCCAAATCCTGCGACTATCGGATGATTGTCCTCCAACACTTTTGTGGTCTCCTGAGCTCCCCATCACTCACCTTTCTTCCGTCCTCTTCTAGTTCTGAAAGAACCAAAGGATCAGAGTCTACAGAAGTAGTCTATCATCTCGCTGAGGTAGTTGACTTTCTCCCAGACTCCTTGTGAAAACTTCCATATCTATTTTCCAGGTTCCCTTCTTTTCTGCTGCGCTCAAAGCTTACATTTTTTGCGATCAGGTCGTTGATTGTGACCTAGCGGGGAAGTCCTCTTCTCTTTTCTTTTCCTGCCTCCCGACCTGCTTGCTATTGGTCCTTGATTATGTTTTTTTCCCTCAGTTCTCTAAGGTCAGGTTTTTATTTCCTTTTCCAAGGAAACTAGCCCCCTGTTCTACCCTCCATTCTCCGCTTGAGACACCTGTGGGGTATGCACGCTTGATAAGTCTTGATAAGGCTCCCATGGCTCTCTGGGACTCTATCTGACAATGGACGCTCTACATTGCTCTCCTACTGTAGATCTCCCCTTAGGCGAGCAGTAGCAGCCTTGTCCCATTGTTCTTCCTTCCTGTCTTTCACTTAGACCAGGTGGTCCTGCAGTTTCCTCTTTTTTCATTTTTCTCCCTTATAGAAGATAGCCTTTACTCTGTTCTTCTCGTGCTCCTTGCCAGTTACTAAGATATATTGTACCTGGTCAGAGTGCATCTCAGCGTCCCTATCTGACCAGGACAGATCACACAGACACTCAGTTTCCTTGATCGTGATCCGACGAGTCCACATATTAGTCTACCAGTCTGGATCTTCTCTTCCATTCCGGATGCATATTTGGTATAGGACAGATCACCCTCTCTAGGGTTTCGGCTTTCCTCACCAGTGTCTGGGGCTTCTTGGACCAATCATCGGCAGGATTTTATTTAGTAGCTCTCCAGACTTAGTTATCTGTTCTTACCTTTTCAAAGGCCTACAGGGTACACACCTTTCAACTTTTCCCTTGGCAGTTTGGGCATGGGCAGGAAGGTGTTGCAAACTACAGTGGCCAGTTTCTGACCTGGGAATCTCGTCTCTGTTCTTCCTTTTCTCTAGTCTTTTTTTCTTCCAACCCTTGAGACTACTTTGAGACGTCCCATGGTTCTTTGTGTCCCCTAATAAAGTGATAGAGAAAAGGAGATTTTGGGTACTCACCCTATAATCTTTCTTGGAGTCTTCATTGGGGAACACAGCAGCCGCCCTTTGTAAATGCCTCTGTTGGGCCAGTGTGTATTTTTTTCTTAGGTTACCCTTCCTAATGCTTTCACACTAACTGATCGGCTTGGCTCCAGTTGGTGGGTGTATACTACATAGGAGGAGCCATCTTTTTTATTGCCTAGTGTTAGCCTCCTAGTGGTGGCACCATACACGATGGTTCTTGTGTCCCCCAATTAAAGGGAACCTGTCAGCAGATTTGCGGCCTATAAGCTGCAACCACCACCACCGGGCTCTTATATACAGCATTCTAACATACTGTTTATATGAGCCCAGGCCGCTGTGTAGAACGTAAAAAGCACGTTATAATACTTACCTAAAACAGTCGTTGCGGTGGAGTTGGGCCACATGGGCGTCTTCGTTCTCTGGTGCAGGCGCCTCCTCTTTCGGCCATCTTCATCCTCCTTCTAAAGCCTGTGTGCATGACGCGTTCTATGTCATACACACTCTGCTCAGGGCAGATCAAAGTGCGCCTGCGCAGTACCTCAATGTCGGCGAGTGTAGATGACGTAGGACGCGTCATGAACCCAGGCTTCAAAAGAAGGACGACAAAGATGGCCGAAATAGGAGGCGTCAGCACCGGAGAATGGAGACGCCCATCTGACCAGTCTACTCCGCAGTGACGGTTTAAGTGAGTATTATAAAGTCATTTTTACGTTCTACTCAGCGGCCTGGGCTCTTATATACAGAATGTTAGAATGCTGTATATAAGAGCCCACTGGTGGTGGCCACAGCTTATAAGCCCCAAATCTGGTGACAGGTTCCCTTTAAGGCACCTAGAAAGAAAGAGATTTTATAGTGAGTACCCAAAATCTTATTTGTTAGCTCCAAATTTTTGCATTTTATTAAAAAAAATAATAAATGGCCCATAAAGTGGACAGCCCCTTTAAGTTGCATTTTGATATTGACTATTCCTTTTCTATTTCCTTTCCTTTATTCTTTTTTACAGCTAAGGACATATCTTACATTTGTCCATTTACGGGGGCTATACGTGGAAGCTTCACAGTTACCAACTACAGACTGTATTTCAAGAGTTTGGAACGGGTACGTTTGTAGAAGTAACATTGATAAAACACAAAGCAGCAGCTGCTCAGATTGCTGCTTACATTTTCCAAAAACTCCCAAAAATTGGGATCTGTAATCTGACCGCTGTGGGGACCTCACTTTTACTTGCAATAGTTTTTATATATATTCCCTAGTATTTTTTTTTTTCTTCAACAGATTTCAAGAACTCTGCTCACTGTCATTTAATAGGGTCTAAGGGATAATGTCTCTCCTTGTGGTGATGTCAGTGTAAGGAGACTTATAGGCCAGGAAATGCTCCTCTGGGAAGGAAAATTTAGAAAGGAAGAATACGTGGACTCAAGTCATGTGACATGGCTTGTTTAAAGGGTCATTATTGTTCACACGTTGCATTTTTCTCTGCGTTTTTTCTGCAAATTAAAACCAGCAAAAGCTATGAGATTTCAGAAATCTGCACACCATTACTTTTTTTTCCTGACTGAGTTGGAAAACTGCTGCTTTTTTGAAAACTGCAGCATAGTTAGTTCTTTCAGCGTTTTTGCAGTTCTTTTTTCACCATACAAAGCAATGAGGCAATGCAAAAAACATGCATTTTTTTCCTCATTTTTTTGGTGAATGAAACTAACTTTATTAAACATGTTCTGTAGACAAATAATACATATAATCTGCACCAAACACGCAGAAAATCCTGCTTTTTATAAGCAGCTTTTTTACTGCCAAGAGCAGATTTTGCCTGTAGATAAAAAGCATCTTGTGAACATAGCCTTACTGGTAGTGAAACGTCATTAAATTCAGATCTGTGGGGATAAGACAGGTGTCTCCCCTCATGGTAGAGGAAAGAAGGATAGAGCATGTTGAATTTCCACATGCACAATCACGTTCCTACAGGAGATGAGTAGTCACCTACTATTGAGAATACATGCATGCTCTCCTGAGCCCAGCGTAGATGCTCCAATGAGCATCCATTTCACAGATATTGAAGATATATATATATGTATATATATATAAATACATACTGTATACAGTACAGACCAAATGTTTGGACGCACCTTCTCAGTCAAAGAGTTTTCTTTATTTTCTGAACTCTAAAATTTGTAGATTCACAATGAAGGGATCAAAACTATGAATTACCACATGTGGAATGAAATACTTAACAAAAAAGTGTGAAACAACTGATAATATGTCTTGTATTCTAGGTTCTTCAAAGTAGCCACCTTTTGCTTTGATTACTGCTTTGCACACTCTTGGCATTTTCTTGATGAGCTTCAAGAGGTAGTCACCGGAAATGTTCTTCCAACAGTCTTTAAGGAGTTCCCAGAGATGCTTAGCACTTGTTGGCCCTTTTGCCTTCACTGTGCGGTCCAGCTCACCCCAAACCATCTCAATTGGGTTCAGGTCTGGTGACTGTGGAGGCCAGGTCATCTGGCGTAGCACCCCATCACTCTCCTTCTTAGTCACATAGCCCTTACACAGCCTGGAGGTGTGTTTGGGGTCGTTGTCCTGTTGAAAAATAAATGATGGTCCAACTAAACGCAAACCGGATAGAATAGCACGCCGCTGCAAGATGCTGTGACACGGTGGTTGGATCCAAAGATCTCAAATTTGGACTCATCAGACCAAAGCACAGATTTCCATTGGTCTAATGTCCATTCCTTGTGTTCTTTAGCCCAAACAAGTCTCTTCTGCTTGTTGCCTGTCCTTAGCAGTAGTTTCCTAGCAGCTATTTCACCATGAAGGCCTGCTGCACAAAGTCTCCTCTTAACAGTTGTTCTAGTGATGAGAAGGTGTGCCCAAACCTTTGGTCTGTACTGTGTGTATATATATATATATATATATATATATATATATATATATATAGGCACATGAAAGCGTTAAGGAGGATGTCCAGTATTTTAGTATCAACCGAAGAGAAAACAGTCATGCACCACTACAGGGTTACCTTGCAATACGGCTGGAAAGGGAGAAAGTCTGCTCGAGACCTCTGGAGGTAAATGCTGGCTCAGGGTGCATGCTCCACAGTTAGGATATCACCAAGATAAAAAGCTGGTAGAGGGAAGAAATGGCACTGACCAGGTGCAGCCGCTCAGAGGACAGCCGTTTTGCACTTGCTTGCACTTCAACAGGTCCTAACCTTAGGACCTGTTGAAGCGCAAGCAAGCGCGAAACGGCCATCGTCTTCTGAGCGGCTGCACCCAGTCTCTTCCCCATAGTTTTTATGCACATGTTTAAATAAATTGGATTTTCTGCATGGGCTGTTGACAGTGCCGCTTCTTCCTTCTACCAGCTTTTTATCTTGTCCAGTATATTAACATTGATGCCCTCTCCTTAGGACAGGTCATCAATGTTTGATCTGCCAGGGTCCGACACCCGGCATCCTCGCCGATCAGCTGTTCTCAGTGCCTCCCGTTGGCAGCAGGCAGCCGGAAATGCTCAGTTTCAGAGTTGTCCTATCTTGTGATAGCGGCCATGACCGAGTACTGCACTTCTGCCTCCCTTTCAAATCAATAGGAGGCGGATGTGGAGTGCGCGGCAGCTATCAGAAGATGGGGCAGCTCCGGAACTGAGCATTTCCGGCCGCACCTGTACCGTGAACAACTGATTGGCGGGGGTACCGGGTGTCGAACCCCAGCCAATCAGACATTGATGACCTATCGTAAGGATAGGCAATCAATGTAAAAGTTGTAGACAACCCCTTTAAAAATAAAACAGGGCTGCTGTCATCCAAACACAGCTGCACACCTGTCCTTGGTTTGTGTGGCACTGAGGCTGTGCTGTATTGAAGCTGCAATACCAAATACAACCTTTGCACAGAGGTCCCAGTTTCTTGACCCTGATAATTTTAACTTTCACAGCACTGCCATCCAATGCTTCAGATACATAGGGTTCACTAGCGCTGAAACACTTATATAATGAGTAGATTAAGTATGGATTATCTTCCCATTAGGATCATCGCCTGATACTGGACGCTCCTCTTGGAATCATAAGTCGCATTGAAAAGATTGGGGTATCTGCCGGACGCGGAGATAATTCTCATGGGGTTGAAATTGTATGCAAGGTAAAACCCTATTCCATAAAATGCAGTATATACAGTGTGTCCACCCATATCCTGTCCACCGCCATTAACTTGAGAACGGCGGCAGCTATAGGCATAGAAGTGGTGTCTAGGTATAGTAAAGTATCCATGCGCTACGCAATGAAACCACCTATAGCGCCACCTGGTGGAAAACAACGAAGTTAGCAGTTTTATCTCGAAAACGGAACGAGATAGAGAAAAAAAGTGAATTACAAAGTTGTAGGGCATCAGCAATTCAATACAAATCGACACCTTGCATACAGAAATGCTATGATTAGAACGTGTAAAACTCACAAGGCTGTGGACGTGAAGCGATACCTCATGGAGACCTTCCTACAAGTCATTGGGTATGGTGGCTGTGTGGAGTGGCCTCCACGCTCACCTGACCTGACCCCATTGGACTTCTTTCTGTGAGGTCACATCAAACAGCAGGTGTATGCGACCCCTCCACCAACATTGCAGGACCTACGACGACGTATCACAGATGCTTGTGCAAACGTGTCACCTACCATATTGCACAACGTGCAGCAAGATACAGTATGCTGTGCAGAGTCCAGATGTGCATTGCAGCTGACGGGGGCCACTTTGAGCATCAAAGTTAAATGAGCGCCATATGCGTGACCAGCATTCAATGTTTTGGGGGGGTCTTGGGTTTCATATCATAGCATTTCTGTATGCAAGGTGTCAATTCGTATTGAATTGATGATGCCCTACAACTTTGTAATTCACTTTTTTTCTCTATCTCGTTCCGTTTTCAAGATAAAAATGCTAACTCCGTTGTTTTCCACCAGGTGGCGCTATAGGTGGTTTCATTGCGTAATGCATATCTACTTTACTATACCTAGACACCACTTCTATGCCTATAGCTGCCGCCGTTCTCAAGTTAATGGCGGTGGATGGGATATGGGTGGAAACACTGTATATCCTGTAAAGATTTTTTTCCAGTTCTGATTTTGTAACTTTATTTTTTATTTTAGGACATAAGAAACATGAGATTTGCCTACAAGCTGGATGGACGCACACGAAAAACAGTGTTTGAAAGCCTCTTGGGTTACGCTTTCCCGTTAAGTCATGAATTGGTAGGATTGCTGCATTTACAACGCTCTTGGTCACTCGGTGTAGTCATGTCACATCATTAGGATACACAATCACTAATAACTGGTGGAGGTCTGACATTTGGGTGTTTCACTGATTTGGAGAATGAAGGGGTTTCAGTGATAGTTTAACATTGCATCCCCCTCATTCACATCACCTCCACTGCATATATAGTGACAGGCATGCCGCCATCCAGGGAAGTTAATGTGCATGTAGATGAGCCGGCCAGTGGTGGACGAGCATGCGTAAATACCCTCGTTCATGTCTCTATGCCTGTACGAGGGGCTGCTGATAAGTCTTTGGCTTTGTGATCTTTTTTTGTTTCTATGGTAACGAATGTTACATCACATGAAAGCCTTATGTGTGTAATATATGTTATCAAAATTGTGTTTGTTGCTTATGGCAACAGTGATCTACGCACGCGGGAAAACAAAATGTCGGAGTCTAATGCGATATTCACAGCAACAGAGAGCAGAGGAGGGATAAAATTCTTGTTTCTGCAAGGAAAGTCCACGTAGGATATTCATGGTGATATGTCGCAGACATTGGGGGATCAATGCCCTTCATATTCCACAGTTAAGAACTGGTTGCCAAATTTAAAACGGGCCACTTCAGCACCAATGATGAGGAACGTCCTGGACGAGCGAGAGTGGTTGTTGTTCCGGAGATTGTCGATGCTGTGCACAACCTCACACTGGAGAATCCACGAATTTCAGCTAAAGCAATAGCAGACATCATGGGGATTTCCCATGAACGTGTTTGTGTCATTATCCATGAACATTTGGACATGAGGAAGCTTCTGCAAAGTGGGTCCTCAAATGTTTGACAACAGATCAGAGAAGCATGCGAGTGAAATCTTCCCGATCCATTTGTCAGCATTTCCGGACTGATAAGAACTTCCTGGATCGACTGGTCACTATGGATGAGACCTGGATTTATTGGTATGACCCTGAAAACAAGGAGCAGTCAAAAGAGTGGAGGCACAGTGGTTCTCCTCATCCAAAGAAGTTCAGGGTGCAAAGATCAGCCACTAAGGTGATGGCGTCTGTGTTCTGGGATAAGCAGGGTGTGCTGCTAGTGGACTACCTTCAAAAGGGTTCCACCATCAATGCAAAGTATTACATTGAACTTTTGGACCAATTGAAGGCAGCTCTGAAGGCCAAAAGGCACGGTAAACTGTCCAAAGGAATCTTATTCCTGCAAGACAAAGCCTCCACTCACACTGCACAGCCAACAATGGCAAAACTAGCAGAGCTGGGCTTCCAGCTGGTTGACCACCCACCTTATTCACCAGTCCTAGCTCCCTCCGACTATCATCTGTTTCCAAACCTGAAGAGACACCACAAGGGTACCAAATGTCACACCATTTCTGATGCCATGGCTGCTACGAATGCCTGGTTTGAGGCACAACCGAAATGCTAGGCTTACAGAACTTGGAATACCGATGTAAGAAGTGTGTTGTCATCAGTGGAGAGTACGTGGAATAAATGTAAAGTTTCATCATCCTATCTCGTTTCTTTCTGGGTAAAGCCAAAGATTATCAGTAGCCCCTCATATAGGCATTCCGCTGATCACAGATTGAACAATCAAAGCTCTCAGATTGTTTGAACTCGCGGAAAAAATCAGCATCACATCGTCCCATGTAACCAGAGGGAAATGCTGCAGATAACATGACGCTGTATGGGGAGTGCATCGGCCCATTTATCTTGTTCTATTAGTGCGCTGTTGATCTACGGTATATAAGTGAATTATCGCTCGCGGGCCGACGAAGACAGATGGGAACAGAACGACTGTTAATACCATCCTTCTCTTCAGTATTCATTGGCCTGTGTAAACAAGTGACGATCGATTGTGTAAACTGTAGATCGGTGGCGCCTTAATGGGCCGAAATTAACCCAATAAATTGCACCTTTAGATCATGATACAGTACTGAAGAAGCGCTGCTCGTTCCCCTTTATTTTTCGTATTTATGAGGGTCCCGGAAGTCAGAGATCCATCGACTATCCTAATGATATGGCATTTGTTGAGACACGGGGGTCAGTGGGTGCTCTCATTCGTTGGCCCGGCCGCCTTTAGAAAGACAGCATGGCCCAAGCCTCATCCCAACTGAACGCCCAAACTCCTTAACCATGGGCCGAACACTACTCAGACAACACAGGGTGAGGGAATCACAATATTAAGACTTTATTGGATCCCCAAACAATTAACGGCACATAGCACATAACCAGCAAAACCACAGAATGTAACCGGCAACAGAGACTCACCCTTCCGCTGGCTCACCAGGGATTAGAAGGTCCGTGCCTCAGAGCACCCAGGGCTACTTACTCCAATCCAGCAGCACCCCGCTTTCGGCGGGCACCCACCGAGAATGGAATAATGCCAGATTTAGGAAGCTGGCTGAGGTCTGCAAAGTCTGTAGCCAGGTAACCGGATTGTCCCAACCTGGGTTTCTTCCTTAAGTAGTCTCTGATGTGATGATGTGATATAATCCTGGCAGCCGGAGTCGAAATCCCTAGACTGCGGTTATGACCTCCAATCGGAATCAGAGTCCCTAGATTGAAGCTATGTAATCAAGTGATCCTCTAGTCGGAGCCAAAGTCCCTAGACCGAGTCCACAAGGCATCCTGGTTCTGATTCCCTAGCCAGCTCCTAAGAGCTTAGACTGGATCATGCAGCATCCATCAACAACTGGTGACTTAAAGAAGTCCCTTATTATAGCCTTCCCTTCGGATATACTGTGCCCTTATCGGATTGGTTGTACAAGATTGCTTCTCTTATTGGATGAATTTCAAGCTGTATTCAAATATCCAGAGACAAGGGTGAGACAGGTACGTTACATCACATCTAGCAATTCACTTAGTAGTACAATGGGAAGTTCGCGTAATTGAGTTATCTGGGTGTCTGGTCTTCAGTGGCCAAAACAATTACATGAGTCAACAAAAACTTCAATACTAGACTCCCAAGAGTCTAGTAGAACAATGAGGGATTATCCCCCATCTATAAACAAACTGTCTTCATGTCTGGCTGAATGTTAAGAAACTTTAACCCATGCTAGGCAGTGAGTGTCCATGTCGTCACAGCATTAATTTACAAAATGGAAATATCCCATTAAGAAGCAGTTAAAGGGTCAGTTTGTTATAAAAATCTTTCAAGGTTTCTCCCATAAACATAACCTGACACTTTTCTTCCTTTCCAGCCTTTCTTTGCCTTCGAGTATAAAGAAACATTCTCTGAAAATGGCTGGAAAGTTTACGACCCAATAACAGAATACAAAAGGCAGGTGAGTGGTGTTTACTGCCTGCACCTACACTCAACAACAGTAGAAACACTTGTTTTTGCTCCCATTTTTCAGGAGCTGAACTCAAAGAGCGAAGACTTTTTCTATGGACAGAAAAGGCCTTTTTCTCTCAAATATTGTTCACAAATTTGTGTAAATCTGTGTTAGTGAGCGCTTCGCCTGTGTGGAGATAATGCATCCACCTCACAGGTGCGACATATCAAGATGCTGATTAGACAGCATGATTATTGCCCAGGTGTGCCTTAGGCTGGCCAGCATGATTATTGCACAGGTGTGCCTTAGGCTGGACAGCATGATTATTGCACAGGTGTGCCTTAGGCTGGCCAGCATGATTATTGCACAGGCGTGCCTTAAGGCCCTGTCACACACACAGATAAATCTTTAGCAGATCTGTGGTTGCAGTGAAATCATGGACATATTGTTCCATTTGTACACAGCCACAAACCTGGCACTGATTGTCCACAATTTCACTGCAACTACAGATCTACCACAGATCTGCCACAGATTTATCTGTGTGTGTGACAGGGCCTTTAGGCTGGCCAGCATGATTATTGCACAGGTGTGCCTTAGGCTGGCCACAAAAAAAAAGGCCACTCTAAAATGTTCAGTTTTATCACAGCACAACGCCACAAATTTTGAGGGAGCGTGAAGTTGGCATGCTGACTGCAGGAATGTCCACCAGAGCTGTTACCCATAAACTGAATGACAGCATGATTATTGCACAGGTGTGCCTTAGTCTGGCCACAATAAAATACCACTTTAAAATGTGCAGATTTACAATATTGGGGGTGATCCTGGGGGATGAGAAAACCAGTCAGTATCTGATGTGACAATCATTTGCCTTACACATCTCCTTCACATAGAGTTGATCAGGTTGTAGATTGTGGGCTGTTGGTCCGCTCCTCTTCAGTGGCCACAAAGCTGCTGGATATTGGCAGCAACTTGAAAACGATGTCATGTATGCCAATCCAGAGACCCAAATATGCACCATGAACGACTTGTCTGGTGAGTATGCTGCCACGCAAGAATAGGGATGTTTTCAGCTTCCAGGAATTGTGTACAGATCCTTGCACCATGGGGCCGTGCATTATCAGCTGCAACATGGGGCGATGGTGGTGGATGAGGCACAACAATGGCCTCCGGATCTCATCATGGTATCTCTGTGCATTCAAAATGGCATCAATAAAATGCATCTGTGTTTGTTGTCCATAACATACGCCTGCCCAAACCATAACCCCACCACCACCATGGACCTCTCAAATCGCAACGTTTACATCTGCTAACTGCTCACCTACACGATACCATACACACAGTCTACCATCTGCCTTATACAGTAAAAACCAGGATTCACCCATGAGGAGAACGCCTGTCCAACGTTCCAGACGCCATCAAATGTGGGCATTTGCCCACTCAAGTTGGGTACGATGACGAACTGCAGTCAGGTGGAGACCCCCGATGAGGACGACGAGCCGCAGATGAGCTTCCCTGAGATGGTTTCTGACAGTTTAGCAGAAATCCTATGGTTATGCACCAATTCTTAGGCCTTGTGCCCACGGGGCGTTTTTACAGCGTTTTTTCTAGCGTTTTTCATTGCTTTTTTTAATCAATAAAAGCAAGGAAAAAGCATCCCAGCAAAGTCTATGAGAATCAGGACTTGCTGTGCCCACGTTGCTTCTTTTTCAGTTGCTTTTTTTCTTGCTGAAAAAAGAAGCAACATGTCAATTGTTTTAGCGTTTTTTCCTGCTTTTTTCCCCAATTGACTTCAATGGAGTCAGGGAAAAAAGCAAGAAAAAACGCATGTGTAATGCCCACGTTGCTTTATATTTTATGCGTTTGGGCGTTTTTAGGGAGAAAAGAAAGCTATGGCTATGTAGATTCCTTCATAGAAGAAAGCCACATAGCCAGCGTCGGGAGCTGTTATCTTATTAGCATTGTTTAGCAATTAGCATTAGCATTGTTTAGCGCGACACCTCTGCAGGGACCCCCGCTGACGTCACAAGGTAAAGAGTTCATCACAGCGGGGGATCTCCAGGAAATCCCACAGTAATCCCCCTGTATGAATTGTATTCACCTTGTGACATCCCAGAACTTATACAGCGAGGTGTCGCGGTAAACAATGCATGGACCACCGCTGATGTCACAATGTAAAGAGTTCATCCCAGCGGGGATCTCCAAGAATGTGGGCGGCATTGCTCGGTAATCCCCCTGCATGAATTGTATTCACATTGTGACATCCCGAACTTCTCTGCAGTGACGTGTGGCATTAAACAATGCAGGGACCCCCGCTGACGTCACAAGGTGAATAGTTCATTCCAGCGGGGGATCACCAGGAAAGCCCCCGGTAATTCTCCAGCATGAATTGTATTCACCTCCTGACATCCCCGGACTTCCCTGCAAAGAGATGTCGCAGTAAAACACCGCAAGAATACTGAATGCCTGGTGCACAGCCTATGCCACATAAATGCAGGCAACCCCCGCTGACGTCAAGGTGAACCCCGAAAAACCCCGGTGATCCTCCTGCATGAACTGTGTTCACCTTTTGCCATGCACCAGACATTCAGTATTCTTGCAGTGTTTTACCGACACCACTCTACAGGGAGGTCAGGGAATGTCACAAGTTGAATACAGTTCATGTAGGAGATCCGCCGCTGGAATTAACTCTTCACCTTACTCACCTCTCTGCAGTCTCCTGGGTCACGTCCGATGGGCTCCAGGACCTGCCGGTAAGCAGCTGATTGTTTACGTCCAGCGGTGAAAAGCCTGCCGGCTTTTTAACTACCAGATGATGAATCAGCTGATCTTCCCTGGACGTAAACGATGGGATGATGCTATTAGGTGATAGCATCAGCTGCTTACCAGCGGGTCCTGGAGCCCATGAGACTTTTAGACAATCAGCTGATGTGTAATCTGTTTCAGGTCCTTGAACCTGTGTCAGGTTCAAAGACCTGAATACAATATCATCTGATCAGAAGGCAAACCGATCAGATGATGTGTCATCATCTGATCAGTTTGCCTTTCAATCAGATGATATTGGATCCGGATTGGACATCGCGGGACCCTCGACCCAGGACTACGGCGGAGGGGGGTTCTTTAGTTCAATAAAGATGGAGTCACTAATTGTGTTGTGTTTTATTTCTAATAAAAATATTTTTCTCTGTGTTGTGTTTTTTTTTCTTTACTTGAAATTCATGGAGGCTATGTCTAATATTGGCGTGACACCATGAATTTCAGGCTTAGGGCCAGCTGATAATACAAAGCTGTCCCTAACCCCATTATTACCCAGTGAGCCACCCGATACCAGGGCTGCTGGAAGAGTTGGATACAGCACCAGAAGATGGCGCTTCCTATGAATGCGCCATTTTCTGGGGCAGCTGCGGACTGCAATTCGCAGTGGGGGGGCCCAGAAAGCTTGGGCCACCCTGTACTGCGGATTCCAGTCCCCAGCTGCCTAGTTGTACCTGGCTGGACACACAAATTGGGCGAAGCCCATGTCGTTTTTTTTTTTTTTTAATTATTTTATGAAATTCATGAAATAATTGAAAAAAGGGCTTCCCTATATTTTTCGTTCCCAGCTGGGTACAAATAGGCAGCTGGGGGTTGGAGGCCACCCGTACCTGCCTGCTGTACCTGGCTGGCATACAAAAATATGGCGAAGCCCATGTCGATTTTTTTTTTTAATTCATTAAAAAAAAACAAACACATAACCCAAAAGGGTTAGGGGTAAAAAAAAAATGCTTAGGCTCTCTCTGCATTTTCTATTGCTAGGGTAACTTAAACAGCTACTGGCTGCTAACCCCTCCTGCTTGGTGTTACCTTCACTGGCAATGAAAAATCCAGGGAAGCCCTTTTTCCTTGAGTTTTTTTGCCAAAAATCTAAAAAAAAAATGACGTGGGCTTCGCCCAATTTTTGTGTCCAGCCAGGTACAACCAGACAGCTAGGGACTGGAATCTGCAGCGCAGAGTGGCCCAAGCTTTCTGGGCCCCCTGCTGCGTATTGCAGTCTGCAGCTGCCCCAGAAAATGGTGCTTTCATAGAAGTGCCATCTTTTGGCGCTGTGTCCAACTCTCCCAGCGGACCTGGTGTCGGGTCGCACGCTGGGTAATAAGGGGTTAATACCAGCTTTGTTTTACCAGCTGGTATTAAGTCCGAGATTCTTATTGTCAGGCCAAGTTTGACCCGGCCATTTAGAATCTCCAATGAAGGGTTACACCACACAGAAAAAAATACTTTATTAGAAATAAATACACAGACACAGGGACTCCATCTTTATTACTCCCTCTCACCCCTCCTCGATCCTGGTCTTCTGTCACCGATCTAGCTCTGCTACATCAGGAAGCACGGGGGAGCAAGAACGCTTCTGCTCCTCGTGCTGTCTAATCACTCAATGAGTGAGCAGAGACTGCGGGTTGGTAAGCAGTGACATCACCGCTGCCACCGTTGCCATAGTAACCTAATGAGCGAGTTACTATAGCAACAGTGATCTCTGAGTACCTGATTCCCGGCGCCGCTATTCACCTGCATGAGCTGGTGAATACCGGCGCTGGTAAACGATCTAATGGATCATCATTTTCCTGTCACTTTTATTCCAAAATGGAGATTGAAGAAAATGGGTTGAAGAAGGAAATGATATCAGAACACCTTTATTTTCATATCCAACTTTAATGAGCTGAAACAAGCATTCAATAGTAACAAAAAAAGCATGAAAAGAAGCATGAAAAAAAGCAGGAAAAAAAGCATGAAAGCATGAAAAAAAGCAGGAAAAAAAGCATGAAAAGAAGCATGAAAAGAAGCATTAAAAAAAGCAAGAAAAAAAGCATGAAAAGAAGCAAGAAAAAAAGCATGAAAGCATGAAAAGAAGCATGAAAAAAAGCATGAAAGCATGAAAAGAAGCACAGAAAAAAGCTGCTTTTTTTGTGCTGAAAAAAAAGCACTGTGGGCACAGGGCCTTACCGTAGCTGTCAGGGTGGACGATCTCAAACGATCTTGGAAGTGAAGATGCTGGATGTGGAGGTCTCGAGCTGGTGCGGTTACACGTGGTCTGCAGTTGTGAGGCCGGTTGGATGTTCTGCCAAATTCTCTGAAACGCTTTTGTGGATGTATTATAGTAGACAAACATTCAATTCACGGATAACAGCTCTGGTAGACGTTCCTGCAGTCAGCAGCCAAGTGCACGCTCCCTCAAAACCTGTGACATCTGTAGCACTGTGCTGTGTGGTAAAACTGCACATCTTAGAGTGGCCTTTTATTGTGGCCAGCCTAAGGCACACCTGTGCAATAATCATGATGTTTAATCAGCATTTTAATCTGCTGCACCTGTTAGGTGGATGGATTATTTCCGCAAAGGAGAAGCGCCCACTAAGGCCTCTTTCACACGTCAGTGATTCTGGTACGTATGTGACTGTTTTTATACGTACCAGAATCATGAACATATGCAAACCCATTAACATTAATGGGTCCACGCACACATCAGTGATTTATCACTGACCGTGTCTCCGTGTGGCTTACATGTGTGTGCGTGTTCCGCACGGAGACATGTCCGTTTTTTTCTGGCATCAGTGATGTCCCACGGACCACACTATAGTGTGATCTGTGAGACACGTAACAGAAAAAAACGTATCTTTGCAATAATAAGCTTTTTATACTAACCTCCAGCGATGCTGTGTTCGGCCGCTGCTGCCTGCTGATTCCTAGCCGGCTAATTACTCTCATGAATATGCACTGCATTGTGACCCGGAAGTAGCAGCAGCAGTGACACAGCAGAGGCCGGACACAGCGGAGCTGGAGATTGAGCACCAAGGAGAGCAGGCGCTGGGACAGGTGAGTTTGGAATACCTGATCTCCATGTGTTCTGACGGATAGCACATGAACAACACACGTGTGCCCTGAATCACGACACACGGAGGTACATATGCAGTTTTAACACGTCAGTGTTTTCTTCATCGTTCCTTATGGGAGACCCAAACCATGGGTGTATAGCTTCTGCCTCCGGAGGACACACAAAGTACTACACTCAAACGTGTAGCTCCTCCCTCCGGGCTATATACACCCCCTGGATGACAATCTAACCAGTTTCAATGCTTTGTGTTCAGGAGGTCACACACACATGCATTCTCTGATTTTTTCATTTTTATTTTTTTGATTTTAAAGATTTGGAAGAAAAGCGGGTCCAGTCTGGACTCCCGGCATGTCCCTTCTCACCCCACTGTGTCGGCGGTGTTGTTAAGGTTGACTTTACAAGGCTGGAGCCTTTACATGCCGTGCTCCTTCACATCCTCTGAGAGGCTCTGGGTTGAAGTGGGAGCCGTCACGGTCCTCTCTGCTTGCAGAAGACCGGTCTCCATCCGCAGCCCTGTCTGGTTCCTGCTGGAAGGAGCGTTTAACCCCCCTCAGGGACTGGCCCTGCGTCTCAAAAGCTAAGTATTGAGACATTTTTCAGGGGTCCCGGGTACTTTTATTAGGGGGAAAGTATGTTTTTTATGTTTACTGTAAATTCCGGCCGGTTCTGGGGGTTTCCCCTGAGAACCGCGCCGACGGTGCCTGCTCGTCGGCCGCATGTTAAAATCTAGGCCCCGGCTTCTGTTTGGGCCTAGTTTCGGTTTCATCTTCCTCTGCATGTCATTCATGCAGGGGAATAGAGTGGCGCCGCCCACCGGCCATCCAGCAGAGGGGAGGACACTCCTCTCTGAGGAGATGTTTCCCTCCCCTGCATCTCTCCTTAGCCCTCCGGTTTCCCGCTCTTGGGCTAATCTCCGCCCCCCCTCCTCCTCCCAGCGCCATTTTCTCAGCGTTTATCACACTGATCGGCGCTGGCTGCTGAATCTGCTGCTGTCCTGGAAGGCTGACGCTTTACTGGGGGTCCGAGCTGTGGAATCCGGAGGGCACACAGAGAGCGGGCTGGTAAGCCACAACCTCTGGTTGCGGGCTTTATTATACACTCTCAGGACATTCTATACGAGTGTATTCTTACTGCAGAGCTTCTCACCTCAGCAGCATGTCTGTCACCCGGAGCAAGGCTGCAAACATGTACGCTATATGCACTGCATGTAAGCGCATTCTGCCAGAGCCAAGCACATACCCACATTGTGATGCCTGTGCTAACATGGTTGTGTCTCAGCCTGGAGCCTCCTCAGGGGTCCCTCCGGCTGCTCCGGCCCCGGTGGCTGAACCCCCGGCTTGGGTAGCATCCTTTTCCCAAGCTATTTCCCAGTCTTTTGCCGACTCCATGGGGCAGCTGTCCCAGACACTGCTGACCATGCATCAGCCCCCTTCTCAGGGTGCCTCTGCTGCTCCGAGTTCTGCAGAGCTCTCAGAGCATGTCCTAGGACCCCGTCCCCCTAAACGGAGACGCAGGGACCCTTCTTCTTCCTCGTCCCACGGCTCTGATTCACGAGCCGAGGTGCAGGGCGAGGAGGATTCGTTTACTGTGGGCTCAGACGCTACCTCTATGTACCCCATTGACGTGTCTGAGGGTGATGCGGATGTTAGTGACTTGATTGCATCCATTAACTCCGTACTGAACCTCAATCCACCAGAGTCAGAGGAACAAGCCTCTCTGGTAGAGATACACCAGTTTACCTCACCTAAGAGAGCTAAGAGTATGTTTTTTAACCACTCCAGTTTTCGGACCACTGATAACAAGCCCAGGGCCTGTCCTGACAAACGTTTTCCGAAGCGTAGTTCTGATGACCGTTTTCCTTTTCCACCAGAGGTGGTTAAGGAATGGGCCCAGTCTCCAAAGGTAGACCCTCCAGTGTCCAGAATCTCAGCCCGCACAGTTGTAGCTGTGGCTGATGGCACTTCTCTTAAGGATCCCACTGACCGCCAGGTTGACCTTCTGGCCAAGTCTGTATATGAGGCGGCAGGAGCCTCGTTCTCCCCGTCTTTTGCGGCAGTGTGGGCTCTTAAGGCAGTCTCTGCCTCTCTGGCAGAGATACATTCCCTCACCAGGGACTCTATGCCTGAGATGGATGCCTTAACTTCTCAAGCTTCGGCTTTTTCATCCTACGCCATGTCTGCCATCCTTGAGGCTTCTCACCGCACGGCGGTGGCCTCCGCTAACTCCCTCGCGATCCGCAGGATCTTGTGGCTTCGAGAGTGGAAAGCAGACGCTTCCTCTAAGAAGTTCCTTGCGAGTCTTCCTTTTTCTGGGTCCCGGCTGTTTGGTGAACAACTGGATGAAATAATTAAGGAAGCTACTGGCGGGAAGAGTACTTCCTTGCCACAAACTAAAGCCAGGAAACCTGTCCAGGGTAGGAACCAATCGAGGTTTCGTTCCTTTCGTTCCTCTAACTGGTCATCCTCTAAGCCCTCGACCTCGTCCACCACCGCAGCCAAGGATCGTAAACCCAACTGGCGCGCGAAGCCGCGTCCTCAAAAGACCGGAGGAGCCGCTGCCACTAAGGCAGCCTCCTCTTGACTATCTGGCTGCGCCAGCAACGTCCTTGATCGGTGGCAGGCTCTCCCACTTTGGCGACGTGTGGTTTCAACACGTCTCCGATCAGTGGGTGCGAGATATCATCTCCCACGGCTACAGGATAGAATTTTCTTCCAGCCCGCCAAACAGATTTTTTCTGTCCACCCCCCCCTGCTCCAAAGCCGCCGCCTACTCTCAGGCCGTGGCATCCCTGCAGGCCAACGGTGTAATTGTTCCGGTTCCCGCCCGGGAATGGTTCAGCGGTTTTTACTCAAACCTCTTTCTAGTTCCCAAGAAGGACGGTTCCTTCCGGCCCATCCTGGATCTCAAGCTTCTCAACAAGCATGTTCAGGTGCGGCACTTTCGCATGGAATCTCTGAGATCGGTCATTGCCTCAATGACCCAAGGAGATTTTCTGGCATCCATCGACATCAGAGATGCCTATCTGCATGTGCCTATTGCGGTTTCACACCAGCGTTGGCTACGCTTTGCAATCGGAGAGGAACATTTCCAATTCGTGGCTCTCCCCTTCGGCTTAGCCACGGCCCCTCGAGTATTCACCAAGGTCATGGCAGCAGTGGTTGCGGTTCTGCACCTCCAGGGGTTGGCAGTGATTCCTTACCTGGACGACCTTCTAGTCAAGGCCTCATCCAGTGCAGACTGCCAACGGAGTGTCTCACTCACGCTCGCCACGCTCGTTCAGTTCGGGTGGCTTGTCAACCTGCCCAAGTCCACTCTGACCCCGACCCAGGTGCTTCTTTACCTAGGGATGCAATTCGAGACTCTGCCGGCACTTGTCAAGTTGCCCTTAGTCAAACAGCAGTCCCTTCGTCTGGCGGTGCGCTCTCTGCTGAGGCGCCGCCGTCATTCCATCAGACACCTCATGCAGGTGCTAGGTCAGATGGTGGCATCAATGGAAGCGGTTCCCTTTGCCCAGTTCCATCTGCGTCCCCTGCAGCTGGACATTCTCCGCTGTTGGGACAAGCGGGTCTCTTCCTTGCACAGGCTGGTGGTTCTGTCGTCACAGACCAGGAGCTCCCTTCAGTGGTGGCTTCGGCCCCTCTCTCTGTCTCAGGGACGCTCCTTCCTGACTCCGTCCTGGGTGATCCTCACCACGGATGCCAGCCTCTCCGGTTGGGGAGCAGTATTTCTCCATCACCGAGCACAGGGCACTTGGACTCCGTCCGAATCAGCCCTCTCGATCAATGTGCTGGAGATCAGAGCTGTGTTTCTAGCTTTCCTAGCCTTTCACCACCTGTTGGCGGGCAGGCACATTCGAGTTCAGTCGGACAACGCGACAGCGGTTGCCTACATCAATCACCAGGGCGGGACTCACAGCCGTCTGGCGATGTTGGAGGTTCAACGAATCCTCCAGTGGACGGAGGACTCCAAGTCCACCATATCTGCAGTCCACATCCCAGGCGTGGAAAACTGGGAGGCCGATTATCTCAGCCGTCAAACCGTGGACAGCGGCGAGTGGGCCCTGCATCCGTCAGTGTTCAGATCAATCTGCCGCAAGTGGGGCACTCCGGAAGTGGATCTAATGGCATCCCGGCACAACAACAAGGTTCCGGTTTACATGGCTCGCTCTCACGATCCTCAGGCCTTCGCAGCGGACGCACTGGTTCAAGATTGGTCTCAGTTCCGCCTGGCCTATGTGTTTCCCCCTCTAGCTCTCTTGCCCAGGGTTCTGCGCAAGATCGGAATGGAGGGCCGTCGAGTCGTAATCATTGCTCCGGACTGGCCCAGGCGAGCTTGGTACCCAGACCTGCTCCGTCTGTCCGTAGGGGTGCCGTGGCACCTCCCGGACCGCCCAGACCTTCTCTCTCAAGGTCCGTTCTTCCGCCAGAATTCTGCGGCTCTCAGATTGACGGCGTGGCTCTTGAGTCCTGGATCCTGACGGCTTCAGGCATTCCCTCTGAGGTCATCTCCACTATGACTCAGTCTCGGAAGTCTTCCTCGGCCAAGATTTACCACAGGACTTGGAGGATTTTCCTGTCCTGGTGTCGCTCTTCCGGCCATGCCCCTTGGCCGTTCTCCTTGCCGACCATCCTGTCTTTTCTACAGTCCGGTCTACAGCTAGGACTGTCCCTCAATTCCCTCAAGGGACAGGTGTCGGCTCTGTCGGTATTGTTCCAGCGGCGTATCGCCCGACTGGCTCAGGTGCGCACCTTCATGCAGGGCGCATCTCACATCATTCCTCCTTACCGGCGGCCCTTGGATCCCTGGGACCTTAATCTGGTCCTCACGGCCTTACAGGAACCCCCCTTTGAGCCTCTCAGGGAGGTTCCTTTGTTTAGACTTTCACAGAAAGTTGTTTTTCTGGTGGCCATAACTTCTCTCAGGAGAGTTTCTGATTTGGCTGCGCTCTCTTCGGAATCCCCCTTTTTGGTGTTTCACCAAGACAAGGTGGTTCTTCGACCGACTCCGGACTTTCTCCCTAAGGTGGTGTCTCCTTTCCACCTTAACCAGGACATTTCATTGCCTTCTCTTTGTCCGGCCCCTGTGCATCGCTTTGAGAAGGCGTTGCATTCCTTAGATTTGGTGCGGGCGCTCCGAATCTATGTGTCACGCACCGCCGTTTTTAGGCGGTGCACCTCACTTTTTGTGCTAACCACTGGTCAGCGCAAGGGTCTCGCTGCTTCTAAACCGACCCTAGCTCGTTGGATCAGGTCGGCTATCACCGATGCCTACCAGTGTTCTCAGGTGCCTCCTCCGCCAGGGATTAAGGCGCACTCGACCAGAGCTGTCGGTGCCTCCTGGGCTTTCAGGCACCAGGCTACGGCTCAGCAGGTTTGTCAGGCTGCCACGTGGTCCAGTCTGCACACTTTTTCGAAGCACTACCAAGTGCATGCTCATGCTTCGGCAGATGCGAGCTTGGGCAGATGCGTTCTTCAGGCGGCTGTCGCCCATTTGTGAAGTTAGGTTTTGCCTACTTCTCAGTTTGGTTTATTTCCCACCCATGGACTGCTTTGGAACGTCCCATGGTTTGGGTCTCCCATAAGGAACGATGAAGAAAAAGAGAATTTTGTTTACTTACCGTAAATTCTTTTTCTTATAGTTCCGACATGGGAGACCCAGCACCCTCCCTGTTGCCTGTTGGCAGTTTTTTGTTCCGTGTGTTTCACCGGCTGTTGTTAGTAGGACAAGGACAAAGAACAAGAGGCGATCAAATAGGTCTATTTATTTTTATTATTAATAAAAGTGCGGACAGGTGAGGGGAGTCAAACCCGGTATACATCACTACAGTTCTCATGCACCAATTGTGCAAGGCATTATATAGAGTCAAGGTTGTAAACACATATGTACCCTCAAAAATACAATCTGCATAGGGTATGAAATATTTATTCATCAAATATCCCTTACTGATTTACTGGACTCACTCATCCATACATGCACACACAGAGAGTACAATGTTATAGATACAGTGAAGGCCACATGAACTACTCCAAGCTCAAACATGGACCACGTGCCCAGAGGATAAAATATGAGACCACTATCCATAAATCGCTATGTCGAAAAGGCATCAATGTCCATAAAGTACAATATAAATCTTAATATCTTTATATGCACATGGTGACCATATGTAATCAAAGGGTCACGTAAATGATTCCAGGTACAGAACATGGAGCAGTCCATAGAATGATGGCACAATCACTTAATTAGTGAGCAAAAAATTACATGCTCAGCAAAAAAAATAGGACTTCCATATAATACTGAGAAAATGGTGGTCAAAATGACCAAATGCTCAATATCCATAAAATACATGAACTACTCCAGGCTCAAAACATGGAACACGTGCCCAGAAAACATAAGACCATTCTCCATAGATCACTATATCGAAAAGGCATCAATGTCCATTGATTACCATATAAACCTCAATTATCCTTATATGTATATGGTGACCATAAAAAGATCACATAAGTGGTTCCAGGTACAGAACATGGAGCAGTCCATGAAATGATGGCACAAACACACAGAAAATCCTTCATCCACTGATACAGTGTACGGAGGATAAGGTGTATAGGATAAGGGCACTATTTATATATTGGTGAGCAAAAATTCCATGCTCAGCAATGGAGTGGAACTTCCATATAGTACTGAAATAGTGATGGTTACAAAGAACAGTGCTCAATATCCATACAATGCAGGAGTTATAACTCCAATAATCCTCACATGCACACAAGCGGATTCAAGAATTGTATATAATGAAAATACCACATGGGTTTTTCCAAGCTTGGGTCATAGAACACATGACAATCCATGGACTCGTAGCAATATAATATCCATCATTCACTCATGTGGTGCACAGGGCACGAGCACCGCCCAGAACCAATTGTGCAGAAGACAGGCACATATGATAAACAACAATTCAAGACTTACATGTTACTCAGAGATGACGAAGGTTTACACCGCATTGGGCGCATTCCACTGCAGTTATTGCCATCTCTGAGTAACATGTAAGTCTTGAATTGTTGTTTATCATATGTGCCTGTCTTCTGCACAATTGGTTCTGGGCGGTGCTCGTGCCCTGTGCACCACATGAGTGAATGATGGATATTATATTGCTACGAGTCCATGGATTGTCATGTGTTCTATGACCCAAGCTTGGAAAAACCCATGTGGTATTTTCATTATATACAATTCTTGAATCCGCTTGTGTGCATGTGAGGATTATTGGAGTTATAACTCCTGCATTGTATGGATATTGAGCACTGTTCTTTGTAACCATCACTATTTCAGTACTATATGGAAGTTCCACTCCATTGCTGAGCATGGAATTTTTGCTCACCAATATATAAATAGTGCCCTTATCCTATACACCTTATCCTCCGTACACTGTATCAGTGGATGAAGGATTTTCTGTGTGTTTGTGCCATCATTTCATGGACTGCTCCATGTTCTGTACCTGGAACCACTTATGTGATCTTTTTATGGTCACCATATACATATAAGGATAATTGAGGTTTATATGGTAATCAATGGACATTGATGCCTTTTCGATATAGTGATCTATGGAGAATGGTCTTATGTTTTCTGGGCACGTGTTCCATGTTTTGAGCCTGGAGTAGTTCATGTATTTTATGGATATTGAGCATTTGGTCATTTTGACCACCATTTTCTCAGTATTATATGGAAGTCCTATTTTTTTGCTGAGCATGTAATTTTTTGCTCACTAATTAAGTGATTGTGCCATCATTCTATGGACTGCTCCATGTTCTGTACCTGGAATCATTTACGTGACCCTTTGATTACATATGGTCACCATGTGCATATAAAGATATTAAGATTTATATTGTACTTTATGGACATTGATGCCTTTTCGACATAGCGATTTATGGATAGTGGTCTCATATTTTATCCTCTGGGCACGTGGTCCATGTTTGAGCTTGGAGTAGTTCATGTGGCCTTCACTGTATCTATAACATTGTACTCTCTGTGTGTGCATGTATGGATGAGTGAGTCCAGTAAATCAGTAAGGGATATTTGATGAATAAATATTTCATACCCTATGCAGATTGTATTTTTGAGGGTACATATGTGTTTACAACCTTGACTCTATATAATGCCTTGCACAATTGGTGCATGATAACTGTAGTGATGTATACCGGGTTTGACTCCCCTCACCTGTCCGCACTTTTATTAATAATAAAAATAAATAGACCTATTTGATCGCCTCTTGTTCTTTGTCCTTGTCTTATTGTAATAGCGATTTGGTCTTATATTGTGGTCCTTATTCTGCATAATATATTACATTGTGCTGACTATTTATTATCGTTATGCAGAATCTATGTATGCCATTTCTTATTCTACTGTTGTTAGTAGACAGAGTTCCGGTCTTTCCGAGTTTTACTCTATCTCTACTTATGGGTGGATGTCCTCCTTCAGCTTTTGCACTGAACTGGTTAGATTGTCATCCAGGGGGTGTATATAGCCCGGAGGGAGGAGCTACACGTTTGAGTGTAGTACTTTGTGTGTCCTCCGGAGGCAGAAGCTATACACCCATGGTTTGGGTCTCCCATGTCGGAACTATAAGAAAAAGAATTTACGGTAAGTAAACAAAATTCTCTTTTTTCACTGATGTGTGAAACAGACCTAACACAGATTTACAAAATTTGGGAACAATATTTGAGAGAAAAAGGCCTTTTGGGCACATAGAAAAAAAGTCTTAGATCTTAGAGTTCAGCTCATGAAGAATGGGAGCAAAAACAAAAGTGTTGGGTTTTTATTTTTGTTTAGCATATATATATATATATCTATAGGGATACATTTTAGAACTTTATTTCAAATAATTTTTTTGAACTTTTCATGGGTACAGTGATTATTTTCTACCTTCTTTTGCAGGGTGTACCCAATGAAAGCTGGAGAATCTCCAGACTGAATGATCGTTACGAGCTATGTGACAGCTATCCTGCAGCTCTGGTCGTTCCAGTGACGATGTCTGATGACGAATTACGGAGGGTGGCTGCATTCAGAGCCAAAGATCGGATCCCTGTGTGTAGATACGTATAATACTGAATGGGATGAGGGGATTTTTAAGAGGGAGTTTTAGGGTTACGTTGCTCCACACACATTTTCAGCAGATTTTCTGCAGTGGATTTTGCTATAAATCCCGAGGCAAATCAGCATCAAAATTTCCTCCTATAGAATCCACTTTTTAACATGCAGATTTGCCATGATTTTCCCTATGCAATGCAAATAATGAAATCCGCACCAAAAATCAAAGGTCAGTTTCCACTACGTCAATTTCCACTACGGAAATAAGATTTGGTTCTAAGATAAGACGCTGCTGATTTTCCACATGCAAATTTGGACAGAAAGTTTGTAGCATATTCGACATGTATGAATGTACACAGAGAAGACCAAAGGAATCTCCACCCTATGTTATCTGAGCATTGCTCTACGTTTTCTTTTTATCAGGAACTCTGTCGCCATACTGGATGAAAAGTGTATGTAACCTAAGAGCAATATACCAGACCATCTTAGAGCTTGTTCAGAAAAGAGTACCATATGTACCTAAGTCTACCACAAAAAAATGGGAAAACTTATTGACTCGAGTATAAGCCCAGGATTATAAGATGCACCCCAAATTTAGAGAAGGAAAATTAAAAAAAATAACTTTTAATGTTAAAATGGGGGTGCGTCTTATAATCTGGATAAAGCTTACTGGGTCGGCGCAGCAGAGCAGTGCCACAGGATGGAGGGTCGACGGTATTGTGGTTCAGGGCTGTTGCAGCGGTGTGGCGGCTCTTGAGGGTTGGCGATACCTGGGGCTCATGGGTGTCACAGCGGGCTGCATTGAGCTGGCCAACTACGTGCAGGCACCATTGAGCCGGCCGGCGGTTGACCTAATAGATTTCAAGAAAATGGCCGCAGAAGTGGCGCTTGCACAGATTGAAATATCGGAGAGCCAAGATCTCAATCTGCGCATGCGCCGCTTCTGCAGCCATTTTCTTGACGTCTATTGCATCAACCGCTGGCCGGCTCAACGGAGCCCGCAGCCTACCGGCCGGCTCAATCGTGCCCACCCTGACCCCCGGTATTGCCAGCCCTCAAGATCTGCTACACAGCTGCAACAGCCCCGAACCACAGTATCGCCGACCCTCTGTCTTCTGACCCTGCTCTGCCAGGCCGACCCAGTAAGCTTTATCCGGATTATAAGACGCTTTCCCATTTCCCCCCTAGTTTTGGAAGTCTTATGAGCTGATGAAGATCTGTAGTTCCTAGTCTAGGTTAGCCGTCACATCCACAGCTTATTTTCCTCATTCAAAAGATGTCAGCTGGCAATTTGGAAAAGAACTCCCATAACAGAGATACATGTAGGACTGACTGCCACCGCCACAACCAGAGTTTTTAGGTCCTGTTGAGCCTTCTCCACCCACAGCATGTGCGACATCACCAGCTTCTGGGCTGACTTCAAAGCTAGCAGATCGTATGCTCAACGACTGCTCCTCTCCTTATCACAGATGTGAACACTCTCTTCCTCTGATGACGTCACCTCATCGTCACCCGGATTTGGTTCCCAGGTCTTGTCCATCATCATTTGTGACTCGGCTGGTAGTTACGGCTTTGTGGGAAATGCCTTGAGCTCCTTGCTCTCCACCTGCTTCTCACCTCTACGTTTGCCCTCAGTCAGAGTGTCACTTCAATCCACCTCAGCTGCTAATACCCCTTGCACCACAGCTGACCGAGCCACCGACACACATAAGTGTTTGAATTCTGTCCTCCATCTCCTTTGGCCTCATGTACAAAGACTGACTGTTCCTGTTAGTCTCGTCCAATAAAACAGTTTCCTAATGAGTCTCCTTAGCCCCTGGGGTGCTGTGGGTTAGGCGATTAGATGGCAGAAGGTATAAAGGTGTCATTGACAGAACTAAAAGTCTACTATGTAAAAAAATTACCTTTTAGCAGCATACTGTGTAGAACACTGACTCAAACTGACGGTGTCACTATCAGAGGTAACATCACTATCAGAGGTAACATCATCAAGTAATTTGACATTTATCAAACCACATCCTCCACTTCCTCTCCCTAAAAAGGCTTGCCGGGGACAAAGAAAGCCAAATGTGACTTGCGTTTGGTATTACTACTGCCTGGGTACGTAGTGCCAGTGGTGTTGGGGGTGCTGCTGCTTGCAGCTCGCACATTCTTATTGCCTGATGCCATAATATATTTTTAACTTTTACTATACATTATCCTGTCCATTGACATTTTTTCTTTAACTATACCTTTTTTATTCCTCTATAATTAACTTTTGTCACTGTTTTCAACCACAATGCACCCTTCACCGGAAGGACTGAAAAAGAAATGGTAGGTATGGTCCAAAGTAAACAGCAGCAACAGCCGTCCGCAGTATTGGTGTGTGGTGTATGGATGTCATATTTAACTAATAAAGCAGGTGTACAAAAAAAAACAAACAAAAAACCATGGCATGCACATTTGGAGTTTTTTTTTAATTTCTAGTTTTCAACACAATTATTCACTGCTTTCCTAAAAGGAATGTACAAGAAATGCTTCTTACACGTCCAAAAAACAGCAGAGGCAGCAGGCCGCAGTATTGGTGTGTATGTACATAAAATTAAAGTAGTATAACAAGAGGGAAAAAACCCAGCACAGTAGATTGTAATGCACACACTGTCAGGCAGACACTGAGTTGAAGAATGAAAAAGAAGTTTAATTGTTGCAGCAGCTGCAAGATGCACTATAAATATGTTCACTCTTGTGATCACTGCTGCTATTCTTCATTCTTTTTCTTTCTCTTTTTCTCTCTTGCTTCTTTCCTTTTTTTCTTTCTCTCGTTCTTTTTATATCTTTCTCTTTTTGTTTCTCTCTTTTTTGCAATTTTTCTTTTTCTGTTTTTTCTCTTTTTTTTTCTTTCTCTTCGTTCTTTCTTTCTCTTCTTTCTTTTTTACTCTTTTTTTATTTACTTTTTTTCTCTTTTTCTTTGTTTTTCTTTCTATCTATTTCTCTTTTCTCTCTCTTTTTCTCTTTCTTTTTCTTTTTAGAGCTTTTCTATTTTTGTTATTTCTTTGTTTTCTTTCTCTTTCTTTGCTTTTTCTCTTAATTTTTTTTCTTTACTTTTCTTTCTTTTTTTCTCTTTTTTGCTTTTTCTTTATTTTTTTCTTTCCTTTTCTTTTTTTTGCTTTTTCTTTCTCTTTGTTTTCTATTTCTCTTTTTTCCTTTCCTCTTTTTTTCTTTGCTTTTTTTCTCTCTATTTTGTTCTTTCTCCTTTTCTTTCTTTTTCTCCTTTCTTTTTTTGTTTTCTATTTCTTTTTTTTCCTTTCCTCTTTTTTTTCCTTTCCTCTTTTTTTCTTTGTTTTCTTTTTTTTTTTTTGCTTTCTTCCTCTTTATTTTTTTTCTCCTTTTCTTTCTTTTTTCCTCTTTTTTTTCTTTCTTTCGCTTTGTTTTCTTTCTTTTTCGTCTTTTTTCTTTCTTTCTTTCTTTTTCTCTCTCTCCTCTTCTCCTTCCCCCAATCCATTGAATCTCTGTATTACTCCCTTATATTCTCAGACTAGACCAATCTTCACTACTGCTGTTGCACATCACACACTATCTGTTGAATTTGCTTTCTAGTCACTACGAGCTTCCACCTCAGATGTATGTAATTTCCCTGTCTGCTGACCATGGTAGAGGGATATAACAGATAGAAAGGAACAGTACACGTAAAATCTGTCAAAAATCTCATAAATTCTGACAACCCATGGTTGTACGTACATTTGACTTGTACAGATACTAAAGAGGCGGTGCAGGACAAAGAGCTCACTCATGCCTGACCCTGGAGGTCTACACCAGGCATAACACACTGCATCCCCTTTGACTGGAGTGTTCCTTTAAATCACAGTATACCAACCTTACATATGTAATCAGAGTTATGTAAAGCCCCATGTTGTGTGATATTTGTAACAAAGATCCCTTCATTTTTAGGTTTTATCATGGATTCATCCGGAGACTCAGGCCACTATCGTACGGTGCAGCCAGCCGATGCCCGGCGTCAGTGGGAAAAGGTGTAAGGAGGATGAGAAGTATCTGCAGTCCATCATGGACGCCAACGCACAGTCCCACAAAATATTCATTTTCGATGCAAGACCTAGTGCTAACGCCATAGCCAGTAAGGTACGTCTCAGCTCACGATTTACCATTTTACTATCTATTTGATCATTTGGAACATGGGGGGGAAAAAAGCAAGTGTGGTGAAATAAAAACACAATTTCACAATTTTATTTTTTGAGGCTTTGTTTTTATGGTATTTATGGTGCAATGAAAATTACAAATGTAATTTTATATATAAAATTATTATTTATTATTATTTTCATTTTTTTTAATCCTCTAAGTAGACGTAAACCGCGAATAATCAGATTGCTTGCACTAAATATTGCAGTATATAGTAAAAATCACAGTCTCCCATGAAAGTCAGCCACAGGCTGGTCTTCACAGGAGCACCGCCATGGCAGGCACGCGGTCCTTCACCAGGCCATCCTGCTGCCATGTGACTACTTTGGCAGATATACGCTCGGAATGGCACCCTATACATTTTGAAATCTGCTGTCAGACATTGACCCTGGCATTTAAGGGTCAGCAACGGGAGCTCAGCTCTGCTCGCTGCTGTTGGAGGCAGATGATGGCTGTGTGTAATAACAAAATCTGTTTGTTCTGCAGTCAAAAGGTGGAGGGTTTGAGAGCGAGGATGCCTACCAGAACGCCGAGCTGGTCTTCCTAGAAATCCACAATATTCACGTCATGAGAGAGTCTCTGAGAAAGCTGAAGGAGATCTCGTATCCCATCATCCAGGAATCCCACTGGCTGTCAAACCTGGAGTCCACGCACTGGCTGGAACATATTAAGGTCGGGATTAAAGGGGGTCGCCCCATAAAAATTTGTCACTTCTCCACAATGATTGCTGGGAATACGACGGCTGGAGCCCTCACCCTTCACAAAAACGGGTTCATAGTCCTCTGGGCAAATGGATCGGAGGTGACCATGTGTGACCTCTGCTAATCAGGGCAGCACGGAGGCCCATCAAGGACACCATCTGCAAGGAGTTTGTATGTTCTCCCCGTGTTTCCGTGGGTTTCCTCCGGGATCTCCAATTTCCTCCCACACTCCAAAGACATACTAATAGGGAATTTAGATTGTGAGTTCCAATGGGGACAGTGTTGCCAATGTATGTATAGCGCTGCGGAATTAATAGCGCTATATAAATGAATAAATATTAGGGATGATCGAATACCTCAAATATTCGGCTTCGCGAATAGTTTCCGAATAGGTCGCCCCTATTCGACTATTCGCAAATATTCGATGCGCAATGTAAGTCTATGGGAAACCTGAATAACAACTATTCGACATTATTCGGGATTCCCATAAGGCCACTTTACACGCTGCGATATCGCTAGCGCGCGTACCCGCCCCCGTCGGTTGTGCGTCACGGGCAAATCGCTGCCCGTGGCGCACAACATCACTTACACCCGTCACACGGACTTACCTTCCCTGTGACGTCGCTGTGGCCGGTGAACCGCCTCCTTTCTAAGGGGGCGGTTCGTGCGGCGTCACAGCGAAGTCACACGGCAGCCGTCCAATAGAAGCGGAGGGGCGGAGATGAGCGGGACATAACATCCCGCCCACCTCCTTCCTTCCTCATAGCGGGCGGCTGCAGGTACGGTGATGTTCCTCGTTCCTGCGGTGTCACACATAGCAATGTGTGCTCCCGCAGGAACGAGGAACAACCTGCGTCCTGCAACTGAAACGATATTCAGGAAAGCAACAACGCGTCAACGATCAACGATAAGGTGAGTAATTTTGATAGTTAGCGGTCGTTCCTGCGTTTCACACGCAACGATGTTGCTAACGAGGCCGGATGTGCGTCACGAATTCCGTGACCCCAACGACATCTTGTTAGCGATGTCGTTGCGTGTAAAGCGGCCTATAGACTTACATTGCGCATCGAATATTCGAATAGCGGCGACCTATTCGAAAAATAGTCGCGAAGCGAAATATTTAAGGTATTCGATCATCCCTAATAAATATTATATTATTATTATTATAATTGCTGGAGGGCTTAACGACAGGGCACCCTTTACTCAACTTTTATCACTGAGCAACCTTATACCGAAAAAGAATCTAACTCGTACCCATTCAAAACCCCAATCCCTCCCCCAAGTCTTATGTGTAATTTAGGAAGAATGCAAAATTTTAAAATACCACTACATATTGGGATTGTTCACCTTTTGGAATCATTTTTATTTTTCTGTTACTTAAATGCATGTATTTGGGGCTAAAATTATTTTTCTTATTGGTTTCCATTAAAAAAATCGCACCATTTGCCTTTGTGGTGCACCATCTATTGTTGTCTGCAGAATGAGTTAACTGAGAATCGTCAGTGAGCTGGATGAGATGAGTTTTTCACTCTTTTATCTGTTTTTTGTTTTTTTTCCTGAGCTGATTTATTATTACAAACCAAAGACAAAGATGCAGGAAGACAATGAGCCTGTAAGAGCCAAATGATGCAAAATTTTTAGCAAACCAAATTGCAAAATGTTACTTTTTAACCCTATATTACATGCATTTACAGACAAAAATGACCAAAAAGTGGGCAAGCCCTCTGTATAAGTCCTGATTCTGTGAGCGCCCTCTAGTGGAAGGAGTGTAAAAAAAAAAAAAAAAAGTGAAATGACCGTGTAACATTTTGCTTACTTTCTAGTGCATAATGTCCAGCGCCCTGAGAATCGCTGACAAAGTGGAGTCGGGGAAGACATCGGTAGTGGTTCATTGCAGCGATGGCTGGGATCGCACCGCGCAGCTCACCTCGTTGGCTATGCTCATGCTTGATGGCTATTATCGGACCATCCGAGGGTTTGAAGTGCTGGTGGAGAAGGAATGGCTGAGCTTCGGGCATAAATTCTTCCTTGTGAGTGATAGTCTATCATTTTGCCTATAGCCCATCCGATTTTCCCAGGTAATCATTGCAGCCTGACAACTGCTTATCTCATTTTAGAGGGTCGGACATGGGAACAAGAATCATCCGGACGCCGACCGATCCCCGGTGTTCCTGCAGTTTATTGACTGTGTGTGGCAAATGACAAGACAGGTACAGTGCTTAGATAAAACACTTGGATCGGCTGAGGATACGTGTTTTCTCCCATAAAAACGGGGATAAGCAACTGGAGTAATCTCTGCAATTGCTCATCACCGAACAATCCAAGAATTGGGCATTTGGATATCAATGGGGAGAGAGGAGTAAGCCGCTGTCGGACATCTCAGGTGGCAGCTCACCTTTTCCCAGCATGTTTAAAGTCACCATGCCTAATTCTTCTCTCCATCCATATTATTAATCAGGGGAGACCTGGGATTTTCTCATATATTTTAGATGGTCAATTGGTCCCAATAAAATCAGCGGGATCGGCCAAATTGTCTAATAAGTAGTGATGAGCGGGATCGGGTCCAGCGGCCATGTTGGTAATAAGTGGCCTCAGGACAGGAACCCTACCAACCTGCTATGTCCCACGATCTATGTCACATATCTCTTGCTAGAAAGAGTAAGGCACACCAAGCACAATAGACCATGACTAAGGCACCTTTTCCGAAACGCGTCGGTTTTTGATGAGTGGATTACCGTAATTTTCGTTTTACAAGGCGCACCCCGAATTTAGAGAAAATAAAAAAGGTAAAAAAATAAATATGGCGTCCATCTTATAATCCGGTAGTGTCTTATCAAGGGGGGCGGCAGCGGTGGTGGAGCGGGGTCACAGGAGACAGGGGTGGTGGTGGTGTAGAGCAACATGGCAGGTGTGAGGTAGGAACATCCAGAAACTGTCGGCGGTGCAGGCTTTAAAGAAATGGCGCTCGGAGTCGGCCATGTGCGTATTGAGCTATCGGCTCAAGATCTCATCTGTGCACGTGCCACCTCTTGGCGCTATTTTCCTTAAGTCCACTGCTGGGAGATCAGTGGGCCGGAGGCGGCGCATGCGCAGATGATATCTTGAGCTGAGAGCTTCAATCTGCGCATGCGCCAACTCCAGGCGCCATTATTTAAAGCATCGCTGACATTTTAAGGATGGCCCCTGCCTCACCACCCGCAGCACAGTGCAAAGCCCGCAGCATTGCCCCTGTCTCTTGTGACCCCTCTCCACCACCCCAGTAAGCTACATTCGGCTTATAAGGCGCACCCCTCATTTTCCTCCCAAATTTTTGGGAGGAAAAGAGCGTCTTATAATCCGGAAAATACGGTATATTGTCTGTATGGCAATTTCTGTTTTTAAGATTTTTTCATAAAGTGAACTTTTTATTATGTATAGCCTATCTCACAGTAGGGTCTTATCCGGTAGAAAAATTGGTCTAAGTGAGGGGTATATTAATTGCTCCCCTCTTAGGGTCGTTTAACTCACAACCGAGGAATCAAGGTATGACAGCTGCTCAGATTAGAAGATCCCGCTGTGTAAAACAAGTGGTAGGAGGATAGGAGTATTCGTTTGTGCTGCTGGTATTAGAATCAAGAAATCCGGAGGACGTTGTACAGGATAGGACCTTGTGGTTAATTCTCAATGCAATTCAAAGTTGAAACAACTTCTTCATCGTATTGTGATTTTCCTAATCAAAAAGTTTGTTGTGAATGTCGTCTGTGTGGGTGCTGTTTTGGAGCGCCTTCTGGTGGCCAGGAATGGTAGTGAAGCGGAGTCCGAATCTGTGACTCAGACAGGTGTTGGCGTTAATTGGGAATTGAGGAAGTCCTATTGCAGACAAGCCTGGTGTATATAGGAGAGCACTTTTTGCCTTGCTGTTGCCAGTGATAGTTGAATTTTCCTCAGTCTCTGAACCTGGCTTGGAGTTCTGTCCTTCCCAGTTATCCTGTGGTAGACATCTGCAGATAAGTTTGCAAGTTTTTGCTTTGCTTCCTTGTTTACACCATAGGGTGTTTGTTTTCTTTGTCACTCCATTGGGAGACCCAGACAATTGGGTGTATAGCTTCTGCCTCCGGAGGCCACACAAAGTATTACACTTAAAAGTGTAAACCCCTCCCCTCTGCCTATACACCCCCCCGTGCATCACGGGCTCCTCAGTTTTTATGCTTTGTGTTGAAGGAGGCACACATGCACGCAAGCTCCACAATTTAGTCAGCAGCAGCTGCTGACTATATCGGATGGAAGAAAAGAGGGCCCATAACAGGGCCCCCGGCATGCTCCCTTCTCACCCCACTCTGGTCGGCGGTGCTGTTAAGGTTGAGGTACCCATTGCGGGTACAAAGGCTGGAGCCACATGCTGTTTTCCTTCCCCATCCCTTAGGGGCTCTGGGTGAAGTGGGATCCTAACCGGTCACCAGGCACTGGGACCGTGCTCCCTCCGCAGCCCCTGGGGGAATCTGCTGGACAGGAGACCGGGTATCGTCAGGGACAGGCCCTGCTCCTCTGAGGTACTCTGTGTCCCCTTGGGGACGGCGCATAGAGCGCCTGTCTAATGGACGCTGCAGCAGCTGCTGGTTGTGTTTGTGCGCCGGGACTACCGCGCTGACCGCGCTTGTTTGCCGGCCGCGCTTATAACTTTAGTCCCCGGCTTTTGCGGCCTAGTACCGCATATTCCCGCCCCCGGGCCTGCCAGTCAGGGGTAAGGGCGGGACGCTGCACTGGACGTCAGCGCTGAGGGCTGGAGCATACTTAGTATCCTCCTCCCCCCTCACTGAGCACCGTGGGGCACCAGATTCCCGCACTTTCTAAGGCACGCCCACGGCTCCCTCCTCCTCTCAGAACGCTGGCAGCCATTCCTATCAGCACTTCTGACGCTGGAGAACTTCAGAGACGAGCTCCACAGCTCTGGGAGGCCCAGGCAGGGAATCTGGTGGTCACACAAACGCTGAGGGCGGTCGGTAAGCCGCACCTGTTACTAGGTGCTTGCCCCCCTGGGTGCCGAAGTGTATATTTATATGCTTATATTGTATATATTTACTCTGTACGGCCGCACTATTGCTTTGGCTATATACCCTCTCTGATTGCTCTAAGAGGAGACAACAGCATGTCGTCCGCAAAAAGCAAGGGTGCCAAGGCACAGGCTTACTTTGCAACCTGTACCTCATGTGCGGCTATGCTACCTGCAGGTTCCACCTACCCTCATTGTGTGCAATGCTCGGCCCCTGTGACACTCACTCAGCCGGAGCCTCTGCCACTGGTGGGACCCTCGGCCCAGGTGGAACCACCTGCTGCCACTGTCCAGGTGACAGGGACAGAGTTTGCAGTATTCGCTGACAAACTTTCTGAGTCTATGGATAAATGGTCTGCTAGGATACTAGAAGCTTTGCAGTCCAGACCTGTAACACAGGCCCCGGGCACTGTTGAACCTTTTCACTCAGACCCCCCTCGGTCGGCGCAGCAAAGTGCTCCTGGGGCGACTCATAGGTCCCACGGTGAGGACTCTGACACGGACCGCAGTCCCAGACCGGCTAAGCGGGCTCGCCGGGAGCTTCCCTCGACTTCATCACAGTGTTCAGGGTCTCAGCATGAGGACTCTCTGGAGGATGAAGCGGAGGTGGCAGATCAGGGCTCTGATTCTGACGCCGCTCTCAACCTTGATACACCTGAAGGGGACGCCATAGTAAACGACCTTATAGCGTCCATCAATCAGGTGTTGGATCTTTCTCCTCCAACTCCTCAGATTGAGGAGTCAGCTTCTCAGCAGGAGAAATTCCATTTTAGGTTTCCCAAACGTACACGGAGTGCGTTTGTTGATCACTCCGACTTCAGAGATACAGTCCAGAAACACCGAGCTTTTCCAGATAAGCGCTTTACTAAGCGCCTTAATGACACACGTTATCCCTTCCCCCCTGACGTAGTCAAGGGTTGGGCTCCGTGTCCCAAGGTGGATCCTCCAATCTCTAGACTGGCGGCTAGATCCATAGTTGCAGTGGCAGACGGTGCATCACTCAAGGATGCCACTGACAGGCAGATAGAGCTCCTGATGAAATCCATCTATGAAGCTATCGGCGCGTCCTTTGCTCCGGCATTCACAGCCGTATGGGCACTCCAAGCTATCTCAGCTTGTCAGTCTGAGATTAATGCAGTCACACGTGCCTCTACTCCGCAGGTTGTGTCCTTAACCTCTCAGGCGTCGGCGTTTGCGTCCTACGCCATGAATGCTGTCCTGGACTCTGCGAGCCGTACGGCGGTAGCATCCGCCAATTCGGTGGCAGTCCGCAGGGCCATGTGGCTACGTGAATGGAAGGCAGACTCTGCTTCCAAAAAGTTCTTAACCGGTTTGCCATTTTCTGGCGACCGCCTGTTTGGCGAGCAATTGGATGAAATCATTAAACAATCCAAGGGAAAGGACTCGTCCTTACCCCAGTCCAAACCAAACAGACCTCAACAACGGAAGGTACAATCGAGGTTTCGGTCCTTTCGGCCCTCAGCCAAGTCTCAATTCTCCTCGTCCAACAGGCCACAGAAGGGTCAGAGGAACTCTGATTCATGGCGGTCTAAGTCACGTCCTAAAAAGACCGCCGGAGGAACCGCTCCCAAAGCGGCCTCCTCATGACTTTCGGCCTCCCCAAACCGCATCCTCGGTCGGTGGCAGGCTCTCCCGCTTTTGCGACACCTGGTTGCCACATGTCCAAGACCGATGGGTGAGAGACATTCTGTCTCACGGTTACAGGATAGAGTTCCGCTCTCGTCCTCCGACTCGTTTCTTCAGAACATCTCCGCCCCCCGAGCGAGCCGATGCTCTTCTTCAGGCGGTGAGCACTCTGAAGGCAGAAGGAGTGGTGATCCCTGTTCCCCTTCAGCAATGGGGTCACGGTTTTTACTCCAACTTGTTTGTGGTGCCAAAAAAGGACGGATCTTTCCATCCCGTTCTGGACCTCAAACTGCTCAACAAACACGTGAAAACCAGGCGGTTCCGGATGGAATCTCTCCGCTCCGTCATCGCCTCGATGTCCAAAGGAGACTTCCTAGCATCAATCGACATCAGGGATGCTTATCTCCACGTGCCGATTGCACCAGAGCATCAGCGCTTCCTGCGTTTCGCCATCGGGGACGAACACCTTCAGTTCGTGGCGCTGCCTTTCGGCCTGGCGACAGCCCCTCGGGTCTTCACCAAGGTCATGGCAACAGTGGTAGCAGTCCTACACTCTCAGGGACACTCGGTGATCCCTTACTTAGACGATCTCCTTGTCAAGGCCCCCTCTCGGGTGGCATGCCAACACAGCCTGAACATTGCTCTGGAGACTCTCCAGAGATTCGGGTGGATCATCAATTTCCCAAAGTCAAAATTGACACCGACCCAATCGCTGACATATCTCGGGATGGAGTTTCATACTCTCTCAGCGATAGTGAAACTTCCGCTGGACAAACAGCGTTCACTACGGACAGGGGTGCAATCTCTCCTTCGAGCCCAGTCGCACCCCTTGAGGCGCCTCATGCACTTCCTAGGGAAGATGGTGGCAGCAATGGAGGCAGTTCCATTTGCGCAGTTTCATCTGCGTCCACTTCAATGGGACATTCTCCGCAAATGGGACAGGAAGTAGACGTCCCTCGACAGGAACGTCTCCCTTTCTCGGGCAGCCAAGGCCTCCCTTCAGTGGTGGCTTCTTCCCACTTCTTTGTCGAAGGGGAAATCATTCCTACCCCCATCCTGGGCTGTGGTCACGACGGACGCGAGTCTGTCAGGGTGGGGAGCGGTCTTCCTCCACCACAGGGCTCAGGGTACCTGGACTCAGCCAGAGTCCTCCCTTCAGATCAATGTTCTGGAGATAAGGGCAGTGTATCTAGCCCTAAAGGCGTTCCAGCCGTGGCTGGAAGGCAGGCAGATCCGAATTCAGTCGGACAACGCCACGGCGGTGGCATACATCAACCACCAAGGCGGCACACGCAGTCGGCAAGCCTTCCAGGAAGTTCGGCGGATTCTGCTGTGGGTGGAAGCCACAGCCTCCACCATCTCCGCAGTTCACATCCCGGGCGTAGAAAACTGGGAAGCAGACTTTCTCAGTCGCCAGGGCATGGACGCAGGGGAATGGTCTCTTCACCCGGACGTGTTTCAAGAGATCTGTTGCCGCTGGGGGAAGCCGGACGTCGACCTAATGGCGTCCCGGCACAACAACAAGGTCCCGGCATTCATGGCACGGTCTCAAGATCACAAAGCTCTGGCGGCAGACGCATTAGTTCAGGATTGGTCGCAGTTTCGGCTGCCTTATGTATTTCCTCCTCTGGCACTACTGCCCAGAGTATTACGCAAGATCAGGTCCGACTGCCGCCGCGCCATCCTCATCGCCCCAGACTGGCCGAGGAGGTCGTGGTACCCGGATCTGTGGCATCTCACGGTGGGTCAACCGTGGGCACTACCAGACCGTCCAGACTTACTGTCTCAAGGGCCATTTTTCCATCTGAATTCTGCGGCCCTCAACCTGACTGTGTGGCCATTAAGTCCTGGATCCTAGCGTCTTCAGGGTTATCTCAAGAGGTCATTGCCACTATGAGACAGGCCAGGAAACCAACGTCCGCCAAGATCTACCACAGGACGTGGAGGATCTTCTTATCCTGGTGCTCTGATCAGGGTTTTACTCCCTGGCCATTTGCCTTGCCCACTTTTCTGTCCTTCCTTCAATCCGGAATGGAAAAGGGTTTGTCTCTCGGCTCTATTAAGGGACAAGTCTCGGCGCTCTCTGTGTTTTTTCAAAAGCGTCTAGCCAGGCTTCCGCAGGTCCGCACGTTCCTGCAGGGAGTTTGCCACATAGTCCCTCCTTACAAGCGTCCGCTAGAACCCTGGGATCTGAACAGGGTGCTAACGGCTCTTCAGAAACCACCTTTCGAGCCAATGAGAGATATTTCTCTTTCACGCCTTTCGCAGAAGGTGGTCTTCCTAGTGGCAGTCACATCACTTCGGAGAGTGTCTGAGCTAGCTGCACTGTCATGCAAAGCCCCCTTCCTGGTGTTTCACCAGGACAAGGTGGTTCTGCGTCCGGTTCCGGAATTTCTCCCTAAGGTGGTATCCCCTTTTCATCTCAATCAGGATATCTCCTTACCTTCTTTTTGCCCTCATCCAGTTCACCAATGTGAAAAGGATTTGCACTTGTTAGATCTTGTGAGAGCACTTAGACTCTACATTTCTCGTACGGCGCCCCTGCGCCGCTCGGATGCGCTCTTTGTCCTTGTCGCTGGCCAGCGTAAAGGGTCGCAGGCTTCCAAGTCAACCTTGGCTCGGTGGATCAAGGAACCAATTCTTGAAGCCTACCGTTCTTCTGGGCTTCCGGTTCCTTCAGGGCTGAAAGCCCATTCTACCAGAGCCGTGGGTGCGTCCTGGGCATTGCGGCACCAGGCTACGGCTCAGCAGGTGTGTCAGGCGGCTACCTGGTCGAGTCTGCACACTTTCACGAAACACTATCAGGTGCATACCTACGCTTCGGCAGATGCCAGCCTAGGTAGGCGAGTCCTTCAGGCGGCGGTTGCCCACCTGTAGGAAGGGGCCGTTTTACGGCTCTATTACCGAGGTATTCTTTTACCCACCCAGGGACTGCTTTTGGACGTCCCAATTGTCTGGGTCTCCCAATGGAGCGACAAAGAAGAAGGGAATTTTGTTTACTTACCGTAAATTCCTTTTCTTCTAGCTCCTATTGGGAGACCCAGCACCCGCCCCTGTTCCCTTCGGGCTGTTGTTCTTTTTGTGTACACATGTTGTTCATGTTGAATTGTTCTGGGTTCATGGTTTTCAGTTCTCCGAACATCCTTCGGATTGAATTTACCTTAGACCAATTTATAAGTTTCCTCCTTTCTGCTTTTGCACCAAAACTGAGGAGCCCGTGATGCACGGGGGGGGGGTATAGGCAGAGGGGAGGGGTTTACACTTTTAAGTGTAATACTTTGTGTGGCCTCCGGAGGCAGAAGCTATACACCCAATTGTCTGGGTCTCCCAATAGGAGCTAGAAGAAAAGGAATTTACGGTAAGTAAACAAAATTCCCTTCTTTCTTTTGTTTTGAATCTGCTTTCTTGCAGGTGAAGATTTGTTTTTCTAGTTTGGTGAGCATGGGGGTTCCCCCTTTGCTAGCTCTTCTGCAAGAAAAGGGAGATTCTCCCTGTCAAACGTGATTATTTCCACTTTTGTCTTTTCTTCATCGTTCCTTATGGGAGACCCAGACCATGGGTGTATAGCTTCTGCCTCCGGAGGACACACAAAGTACTACACTAAAAGTGTAGCTCCTCCCTCCGAGCATATACACTCCCCGGATGACAAATCCAACCAGTTCAATGCTTTGTGTTCAGGAGGTCACACACACACATGCATCCTCTGAATTTTTGATTTCAAAGATTTGGAAGAAAAGCGGGTCCAATCTGGACTCCCGGCATGTCCCTTCTCACCCCACTGTATCGGCGGTGCTGTTAAGGTTGATTTTACAAGGCTGGAGCCTTCACATGCCGCGCTCCTTCACCATCCCCTGAGGCTCTGGCTTGAAGTGGGAGCCATCACGGTTCTCACTGCTTTGCAGGAGACCAGTCTCCATCCGCAGCCCTTTTCAGGATCCTGCCGGACGGAGCACTCATCCCCAGGGACCTGGCACCTGCGTCTCACAAGCTAAGTACTGAGACGTTATTACCACAGACAGTGGTCTTGCCAGGGGTCCCTTGTACTTTATATATTGGGGAGAGTGTGTTATATGACTGTGTTAACATTTCCGGCCGGTTCTCCAGTTTTCACTGGAGAACCACGCCGATGGTGCCTGCACGCTGGCCGCATGTTTAAATCTAGGCCCCGGCTTCGCCTGAGGCCTAGTTTCGATTTCACTGCCCCTGCATGTCAGTCATGCAGAGGGACAGTGCGGCTCCGCCCAGCGGCTGTTCAGCACAGGGAAGGGACACTCCTCACTGAGGAAAGATTCCCTCCCCTGTATACCTCATTTGCCCTCCAGATCCTGCTCTCAGAGTAGGCCCCGCCCCCTCTCCTCGCTCCGGCGCCATTTTCTCAGCGTTCTCAATGTCTGCATAACCACATTGTGACAAATGGGGGCCTGGGCTGGGGGATCTGGAGGGCACAGAGATGTCCCTATGTTAAACGGTCTGGCAAGCCACAACCTCCGGTTGTGCAGCTGCTTATATACTCTGTTTATATACTCTGCTGGGGGTCATTCTGGACAGAGCCCCCACTTCTGCAGCATGTCTCACATCAGAGCAAGGCTGTTCTTATTATGCACTGCTGTAGGCTCGTACTGCCTGTACCGAGCACATAACCACATTGTGATGCTTGCTCTAACATAGTGGTGCCTCAGCCTGGAGGCTCATCCCCAGTGGTCCCTCCGGCTGCTCCGGCTCCGGTGGCTGATCCCCCGGTTTGGGCAGAATCCCTCTCTCCAGGGGACAGCTGTCCCGGACACTGCTGAGCATGCATCAGCCCCCTTCTCAGGGCGCTTCTGCTGCTACGGCTCGCTCAGCAAAGCTCACAGAGGATTCTTCATCTGGTCTCAGACCCCGTCCTCCTAAAATGGAGACGCAGGGTCCTCTTTCCTTCCTCGTCCCGCGGCTCTGATTCACGAGCTGACTCGCAGGACGAGGAGGATGCCTTTACTAGGGGCTCGGACGCTACTTCATGTACATTGATCTGTCCGAAGGTGATTTGATTGCGTCCATTATATTTGTACTGGACCTCAATCAGCCTGTATCAGGGGTGCATTCCACTCTGGCAGAAAGGCATTAGTATACCTTAAGAGAACAAGGAGTGTGTTCCTTCACCACTCCAGTTTGTCAGCCCACTGTGACCAAGCCCAGAGCCTGTCCTGACAGACGCTTCCCAAAGCGTGGTTCTGATGACTGTTTCCCCCTTCCACCAGTGGTGGTCAAGGAGTGGGCTCATTCACCAAGGGTGGACCCTCCGGTGTCTAGGCTTTCAGCCCGGACAGTTGTATCAGTGGCTGACGGCTTCTCTCTAAGGATCCCACTGTCCGCCAGGTTGTCCTTCTGGCCAAATCTATATATGAGGCGGCAGGGGCCTCGTTCTCCCCATCTTTTGCAGTAGTGCGGGCTCTCAAAGCCATCTCTGCTTCTCTGGAGGAGATGCATCCCCTCTTCTAGGGACTTTATGCCCGAAATGGTTGCCTTAACTTCCAGGCTTCAGTCTTTTCATCCTATGCCATGTCTGCCATGCTGGAGACTGTCACCGCACTGCGGTGGCCTCGGCTACTTCCCTCGCTATCCGCAGGCTCCTGTGGCTTCGAGAGTGGAAGGCAGATGCTTATTAAGAAGTTCCTTGCTGCGTTCCCTTTGCTGGGACCAGTCTATTCGGTGAACAACTGGATGAAATTATTACGGAAGTTTTTTTGGCAGGAAGAGTACTTCCATGCCACAAACCCAGGAAACCTGTCCAGGGCAGGAACCAGTCGAGGTTTCGTTCCTTTCGTTCCTCTAACTGGTCGTCCTCTAAGCCCTCGGCCTCGTCCACTAACTCAGCCAAGGTCCGTAAACCAACTGGCGCATGAAGCCGCGTCCTCAGAAGTCCGCAGGAGCTGCGGCCACCAAGGCAGCCTCCTCTCGTCCTTGGTCGGTGGCAGGCTCTCCCTCTTGGGCGACGTGTGGTTTCAACACGTCTTCGATCAGTGGGTGTGGGTTACCATCTCCCACGGCTACAGAATGGAATTCTATCCAGCCCGCCAAACAGATTTTTTCTGTCAACTCCCCCCTGCTCTAAGGCCGCCGCCTTCTCACAGGCCGTGGCACTCTTGCAGGCCAATGGAGTAATTGTATCAGTTCCCGACTGGGAACGGTTCTGAGATTTCTACTCAAATCTCTTCCTAGTCCCCGAAAAGGACGGTGCTTTCCGACCTGGATCTCAAGCTTCTCAACAAGCATGTCAGGTGCGGCATTTTTGCATGGAATCTCTGCGATCAGTCAATGACCCAAGGAGATTTCTTAGCATCCATCGACATCAGAGATGTCTTTCTGCTTGTGCCAACCGCAGTTTCACACCAGCGTTGGCTACATTTTGTAATCGGAGAGGAACATTTCCAATTCGTGGCTCTCCCCTTCGGGTTAGCCACGGCCCCTCGTGTATTCACAAGGTCATGGCAGCAGTGGTTGCGGTTCTGCACCTCCAGGGGTTGGTAGTGATTCCTTTCCTGGACGACCTTCTAGCAAGGCTTCATCCAGTGCAGACTGTCAGCGGAGTGTCTCGCTCACTCTCAGCGGAGTGTCTCGCTCACTCTCGCCACGCTTGCAAGTCCACTCTGACTCCGACCCAGGACCTTGCGTCCCTAGGGATGCAATTCGAGACTCTGCTGGCACTTGTGAAGCTGCCCTTAGTCAAACAGCAGTCCCTTCATCTGGCGGTTCGCTCTCTGCTGAGGCTCCGCCGTCATTCCATCAGGTGCTGGGTCAGATGGTGGCGTCAATGGAAGCGGTTCCCTTTGCCAGTTCCATCTGCGTCCCCTGCAGCTGGACATTCTCCGCTGTTGGGACAAGTGGACCTCTTCCTTGCACAGGCTGGTGGCTCTGTCGCCACAGACCAGGAGCTCTCTTTAGTGGTGGCTTCGGCCCCTCTCTCTGTCCCAGGGACGCTCCTTTCTGGCCCCGTCCTGGGTGATTCTCACTACGGATGCCAGTCTATCCGGCTGGGGAGCAGCGTTTCTCCACCACCGAGCACAGGGCACTTGGACTCCGTCCGAATCAGCCCTCTCGATCAATGTGCTGGAAATCAGGGCTGTACTCCTAGCTCTCGTAGTTTTTCACCACCTGTCGGTGGGCAAGCACATTCGAGTCCAGTCAGACAACGCAACAGCAGTTGCCTACATCAATCACCAAGGCGGGACTCGCAGCCGCCTAGCAATGTTGGAAGTTCAACGTATCCTTCAGTGGACGGAGGACTCCAAGTCCACCATATCCGCAGTCCACATCCCAGGCGTTGAAAACTGGGAGGCAGATTATCTCAGCCGTCAAACCGTGGACAGCGGCGAGTGGGCCCTGCATCCGGCAGTGTTCCGGTCAATCTGCCGCAGGCGGGGCACTCCGGAAGTGGATCTAATGGCATCCCGGCACAACAACAAGGTCCCGGTTTACGTGGCTCGCTCCCACGATCCTCAGGCCTTGGCAGCGGACGCGCTGGTTCAAGATTGGTCCCAGTTCCGTCTGGCCTACGTGTTTCCCCCCTAGCTCTCTTGCCCAGAGTCCTGCGCAAGATCAGAATGGAGGGCCGTCGGGTCGTACTCATCGCCCCAGACTGGCCCAGGCGAGCTTGGTTCCCAGACCTGCTCCGTCTGTCCGTAGAGGTGCCGTGGCATCTCCCGGACCGGCCAGACCTTCTCTCACAAGGTCCGTTTTTCCGCCAGAATTCTGCGGCTCTCAGATTGACGGCGTGGCTCTTGAGCCCTGAATCCTTACGGCTTCAGGCGTTCCTTCCGAGGTCATCTTCACTATGACTCAGGCTCAAAAGTCTTCCTCGGCCAGGATTTACCACAGGACTTGGAGAATTTTCCTGTCCTAGTGTCGTTCTTCCAGCCATGCCCCTTGGCCGTTTTTCCTTGCCGACCATCCTGTCCTTTCTACAGTCCGGTCTGCAGCTAGGACTGTCCCTCAATTCCCTCAAGGGACAGGTCTCGGCTCTGTCAGCGTTGCTCCAGCGGCGTATCGCCCGGCTGGCCCAGGTGCGCACCTTCATGCAGGGCGCATCTCACATCATTCCGCCTTACCGGCGGCCTCTGGATCCCTGAGACCTTAATCTGGTCCTCACGGCCTTACAGAAACCCCCCTTTGAGCCTCTTAGGGAGGTTTCGTTGTTTCGTCTTTCACAGAAAAGTGTTTTTTCTGGTGGCCATAATTTCTCTCAGGAGAGTCTCTGATTTGACTGTGCTCTCTTCGGAGTCACCCTTTTTGTTTTTTTTCACCAAGACAAGGTGGTTCTCCGTCCGACTCCGGGCCTTCTCCCTAAGGTGGTGTCTCCTTTCCACCTTAACCAGGACATTTCATTGTCTTCCCTTTGTTCGGCCCCTGTGCATCGCTTTGAGAAAGCGTTGCATGCTTTAGATTTGGTGCGGACGCTCCGGATCTATGTGTCACGCACCGCTGTTCTTAGGCGGTGCACCTCTCTTTTTGTGCTGACCACAGGTCAGCGCAAGGGTCTCTCGGCTTCTAAACCGACCCTAGCTCGTTGGATTAGGTCGGCCATATCCGATGCCTACCAATGTTCTCAGGTGCCTCCCCCGCCGGGGATTAAGGCGCACTCGACCAGAGCTGTCGGTGCCTCTTGGGCTACGGCTCAGCAGGTCTGTCAGGCTGCCACTTGGTCTAGTCTGCACACCCTTTCGAAGCACTACCAAGTGCATGCTCATGCTTCGGCAGATGCTTTGAGACGTCCCATGGTCTGGGTCTCCCATAAGGAACGATGAAGAAAAAGAGAATTTTGTTTACTTACCGTAAATTCTTTTTCTTATAGTTCCGACATGGGAGACCCAGCACCCTCCCTGTTGCCTGTTGGCAGTTCTTGTTCCGTGTGTTTTTCACCGGCTGTTGTTGTAGACAGAGGTTCCGGTTATTCCGGGTTTTACTCTATCTCTACTTATGGGTGGATGTCCTCCTTCAGCTTTTGCACTAAACTGGTTGGATTTGTCATCCGGGGAGTGTATATACTCGGAGGGAGGAGCTACACTTTTAGTGTAGTACTTTGTGTGTCCTCCGGAGGCAGAAGCTATACACCCCATGGTCTGGGTCTCCCATGTCGGAACTATAAGAAAAAGAATTTACGGTAAGTAAACAAAATTCTCTTTTTTTGTGTTCTTTTTGGTATTTTGTCTCTTCCATTATTTACAAGAGTGCCTGATATAGTGCGGGTGAGGTCGTGTGACCTCCAGGGCCATTTTTACTATCAGGAGATTGGTATTTTTCTGCAGGGTTCTTGTACTGACCGCAATCAGTTTCCTTTTCTTTCCTTTGTATCTTGTTAGTTGGGCCTCGCATTTGCTAAATCTATTTTACCTATCTGTGTATCGTGTTTTCCTACATCACTGCAATCTCTATATGTCGGGGCTGGCCATTCCTTTGGGGACTTCTCTGAGGCAAGGTAGATTTCCTCATTTCTAGCTGTGACGTGTAGCTAGTTTCTCCGGTTGCGACGTGGCGTCTACGTGTTTAGGAATGCTCCAAAGGCTACTTCTAGTGTGGTCTGATAGTTAGGGGATTGTGGTTAGCTCAGGTTCCAACTACTCGTTTTTCTTGGCGTTTTCCTACTAATGGGAGTTTTTTGTAATCTTCCACGGCTACCGGATCATAACAGAAGTGGTTTCGTTGAGACTAAACCGCGTCAACCTATCCTTTCCTGAATATAGCATCAGCAGCGCAGACTACTACTCCTATCCTCCTACCACTTGTTCTACATGTCACTGGTTGGTTGGCACAGTTAACACTTCATCTTCCTTCCATGTCCTCAGTTCCCGCACGCCTTCGAATATAACGAGCATTTCCTCCTGACTATTCTGGATCATCTGTACAGCTGCTTGTTTGGAACATTTCTCTGTGACAGCGAGCAACAGAGAGTGGAAGAGGTGAGATCCGACAACCATGAATGATCGGTGCTTTTATTTTAAAGGAGGGTTGTACAAGTGCAGAAAAACACGGCAGCACCAAAGCTGTCAGAATTCCATTGAAATAGCTGGTGCTCTGCTGCAAAAAAAGTACATAGATTGTAGTCGGGTGTCATTGGGGGACACGGGTAACCATGAGGAGTATGCTGCTCCCACTAGGCAAAAAAAATGTTATCTCCTCCTCAGCAGGTTACACCCACCACCTGGCATGGAGATGATCAGTTTTATTTTAGTGTCAGTAGGAGGCAGACACAGGGCTTCTTCCAGCTCTGTTTCTACCTTAGGTATCACTGTTTTTCATTATTGATTTCCCGTTCTCTGTTAGATTCAGCTTGTGATGGGAAACAGAGTGGACACTCCACCCTGTCACCCTACTAAGAGACCGAGAGCACAGTGCTGAAAACATCACACTGTATCCTTTCCAGTCTGCAAGGCAGGATCACTTAACCCCTAATGCATCAAGACCATTTGGGCAACTGAACGTAAGGTCCTTGCCACCCTTTGTCAGCCCGCTCGCCCACATTAGTGAAGTGCCCACATGGAGATAGAACATGGTACCCCTATCCAGCGCTTACCGGAACCACCTTTTCCACGTACCAGAAAGGACAGGATCAGCTTCTAGATTAAGGTAACCACTCTCTTCACAGATCCTTCCAACGGTGGAGACTTCTGGACCCTGGGATTCTGGCAGATCCAGGCCATCACACCTCCTGGATTACATCCTGGGGCCTAGAGCTACTGGGGGCAGCGTCTTTAGGTTTCAGTCCCTTAGGGCCTCAACGCTGGATACATTTATTAATTTAGGTCCGGCTTCTTCTGGACCTAGTTGCAGCACCCAGACATGCCCCTTCCTCCATTTTGTTCTCTCACGTGCTCTTCCTCCTTGCTACAGGCTATCCAGTCTTTTCCCTCCTTCACCCAATCACAGATGCACAAGATTTTCTTGTGCTTCTTTTAGCTGTGCCGTCTTTTGGCCTCTCTGGCTAATCCCAGGCCTTGTTCTGGTGGCCAAGCTTGGAAGTTCCTTGCAAGCTTTTAGTGTCTGCCCCTTCTGTGCCGACCGAACACATTTGTTACCGCACACGTAGCGGGAAGGATCACCTTCCACTACTGAGAGAAAGAAGATTTTCTCTTCATAGGTGAGACCTCAGCGACTCTCATCTGGAACCTGATAGGCTCTGCTACATCTGATGCACACGGCCCCCTCCCTTCTGATTCCTTTTCTGATTCTCTTACACAATGCCTAATTCCAGAAAAGACCACCAGACGCCCAGGAGCCCCAACTGGTTATCAGACAACTGCGTCCAACATTGCAGTTTGCGCAAGAGGACCAAGAAGCAGACTCATCATAACTCTTCTTCTAGGTCTCCTTCTCTCTCCATATCCCTATGTGGAACAGGCCTCCAAGATGAGGGCTGTGGTCGACGGTCTGGTCCATGCTGATATCGAGACCTTGAACATCAAAAAAGTGACTCCTCCACCAGCCGAGTAGTCTGTGTTTGCCTAGCCCTCTTCTCCGACCACAAGGAATTTGAAGAAGTCCTATCTAAGGAATGGGGGCACTCATTTAGGCAATTTAAGTGATGAGGTCGCATGGAAATCTTTTATCTGTTTCCTTACGACCTCCAAAAGAAGTAGACCAAGTCCAAAGGCATGGACTCCTTAGTCTTCCCTCCTGGAGCTTTTAGCCTCTTTGCAGTCGGGCCCAGAGTCCGTGCTTTCCCTCCACTTGCTTAAAGGCCAGGTCTCCACTCAATCCTTTGTTTTTTTTTGTTGTTTTTTTTTTTTTTAAAAACCTGGCTTCCTGTTCCCAGATTTGTACGTTCATGCAGCGTGTGGCCCATTTGGTGGATCCCTGGAACCTCATTTTGGTGTTGGATCAATTCTTTCAAGTCCATTCAGGACATTTCCTTGTCCGTTCTTTCTTAGAAGGTTGCCTTTGCAATCACCTCCATCCGTCACGTGTCGGAGCTGGCCACCCTATCCTGTCATTACCCCTTTCTGGCTCTTCACCAGGATAAAGTACTTTTATTTCCAGTTTCTTTTTCCCTTCCCAAGGTCGTTTCTCTCTTCCACCTGAGCCAATGTTTCTCTCTTGTTGTGTCCTCCTTTTCATCCCTCGACGCAGTCCCTAAACAAATTGGACCCGGTCAGGGCAGGTGCCTTTACCCATCCAGAACAGACTCCTTTAGATGATCAGATTCCTTATTTGTTATACCTGAAGGAAATTGCAGATGTGTGGCTGACTCTAAGGCCACCATCGCCCATTGGATTTGTTCTGCCATCTTTCAAGCCTATCGAACAAAGGAGAGACCACCCCCACCCGTGGTTATGGCTCACTCTATTCGCAAAGTGGGGCCTCCAGGGCCGTTTGACATCAGGCTTTTGCCTTACAACTCTGTAAGGCTGCCACCTGGTCCTCTCTGTATACTTTTATCAAATTCTACAGAGTGCACACCTATGCTTTGGCCAACGGCAGCATAGGAAGAACATTTTTGCAAGCAGCAGTGGTCTAGAGTCTGACCTGAGAGTTTATACTACCTTTCGTCTTCCAGCTTATTCTTCCCACCGTTGGGGACTGCGTTTGGACGTCCCATAGTTCTCTGTGTCCACCAATGAATCAATAGAGAAGAGGATTTTTGGTACTCACTGTAAAATCTTTCTCGGAGCCTTCATTGGGGGCCACAGCACCCTCCCTGATTGATGTGTTTCATGTTTTTAATGTTTAATTCTACTGCTTTCTCAGTAACTGATTATCTTTATGCCAGTTAGTGAGTCTACCATGCTGAGTAGGAGTTAACATTTTGCCTAGTGTTAGCTACCTAGTGGCAGCAGCATACACCATGGTTCTCTGCGTCCTCCACTGAAGGTTCAGAGAGATTTTATGGTAAGTAACCAAAATCCTCTTTTTTTCCGAGAAAGTATCCATGTTTTTCTGCTTAGAAAAAAAAAAGATGTGGCAAACCTGTACTTGTCATCAATGTTTATAAAATACTCTAAAAGCCCTCAAACAGAATATATACAAGTCAGCCCATACCCATTGATTTCAGTGAGATCGGCATACAGTCTAATGTGTATGGCGGCCTCCCGACTTTTCCCCGACAAGTGGTTCTAATAGTGACTTGTTTGTTTCTTCCTTTTCCAGTACTTCATTTTCTTCTTTTTTCCCCCTGCCTTCTCCCTCTCCTTCCCTTCTCTGTCCCCTCCCTCTCCTTGCTTCCTTTTCCCTCCCTTCCCTCCTTCTCCCTCCCCTTCCTTCCTCCCTCCCCTTCCTTCCTCCCTCTGCTCCCCTTCCTTCCTCCCTCTCCTTCGTTCCTTCCTCCCTCCCCTTCGTTCCTTCCTCCCTTCCCTTCGTTCCTTCCTCCCTCCCCTTCGTTTCTTTCTCCCTCCCTTTCGTTTTTCTCCCTCCCCTTCCTTCCTTCTTCCTCCCTCCTCTCCCCTTCCTTCCACCCTTCCCTTTGTTCCTTCCTCCCTACCCTTCCTTACTTTCTCTCCTTACTTCCTCCCTCACCTTCCTTACTTACTTCCTCCCCCCTTCGCCTTCCTTCATCCCCTTCCTCACCCCTTCCTTCCTCCCCTACCTCTCCTTCCTCCCCCTCTTCCTTCCTCCCCCCCTTCCCATCCTTCCTCTCTTCCTTCCTCACTCCCTTCCCCTCCTTCTTCCTCACTTTCTCCTCCTGCGTCCTTCCTCCTTCTCTTCCTCCCTCCTTACCTCCCAAAGTTTAATTTTTAGTTTGTTTTCAGTAGTTTTCATTATCAGTTTGATTTTTTTCCTCTTTTTGATTCCTTTTTTTTAGTCTATACCACAAGAGACGGTTTCTTTGTGGTCCTATATGAACAGCCAACTGGAAGACTTCACCAACCCTTTCTATGTGAATTACTCGGACCACGTCTTGTACCCTGTGACCAGCACTAGACATCTGCAGTTGTGGACCGGATACTACGTAAGATGGAATCCAAGAACTAAACCTCCGGTGCGTATTCTTATTTATTATAGTCATGATACCTGTAGATACTACGTGTTTGGATGAGATGAAATGTAGAAAATGATTTGTACAGGGCTGTTTTGCAATTCCTTGCACAGCAGGAGGCCACGTATTAGCAGCTTCCCTCCCCTGGATGTAATAGTATTTCATAGGGAGGGTGTTGGTGTATGGAGCAGGATCAGTAGCTCTGCCAGTGCGCTTCATACAGTGCAGGTGTCATCTGTGTTATACAGCCCGCACTTGCCACTTAACTGTTAGAGATTGACAGCAGCATTTAAGTGCCACAAATTTGGTGGGATCCGTTCCTGCATTAATTTCCCCCTTCATGTGCATGAAACAAAAGAGAGTTGCCGATGGTTTACTACATCCGCCAGGGGTCTGTGGATGCCCTTTGTTTTTTACATTCTGTGAAGTCCAGTCATAAGCACCCCCAAAAAAATAGTAAGAAAAAAAAATCTTAAAAAGTAACAGTAAAGTTGGAATCGCATTCATTTTCATCATCCAAAAACAAAAAAGTAATAGGCAGATTTGGAATTACACCATAAGTAAAAGTCCAGAATATCAAAATATAAAGTTAATTTAGAGTTCATTGAGTATTCAGGTTAGTTCACCTGAGGTCACAGCTGCGGTACCATGGGAACCCCAGCTGTGACCTCAGGTGAACCATAAGGGTAACGCTGTAACCAAAAAGAGAATTGGAATATTACAAAACTGTCATTTTTTGTTCTTTGCATCTGCCCAAAACTGCAACAGAAAGCGATCAAAACCTTGTATTTACCTCAAAGTGCTATCAATAAAACCAAAGGAAGGGGTTAACTTTTATAGGTCGATTGATGGCTCTCTTTTTTTCCATAGGATATGATCAATAGCCGCTGCAAGGATATACTAGCCAAACGTGCGGAGCTGCAGAAGAAACTGGAAGAGCTTCAGCAAGAGATGAGCAACCGCTCGCTGTCCTCCGAGAGAGGCGGCTCTGTGGCCTCTGTCACTCAGACCATTGTTTAATGCCAATATGGTGCTCAATGTAAGGATTGTTCTAAAGTCTTTCTCACGGTTGAGAGCATAAACACATACATGTTTAGCAGACTAACAAAGGCATTGCTAGAGAGATTGGGAAAAAACGTTTCCTGAAACAGCGCCACTCTTGTCTACAGGCCGTGTCTGGTAATGCAGCTTGATTCCTTTAATAGAGGAAAACCATAGTGTATGAAATGCTTAGACTGCCAAACCTTTAGACTGTGTTGTATAACTTAACACTAGAAGTCCCAGAAATTTCGAGCTCCATAGGGTTCCAATGGTAGAAATGTTAAATGACCCCTATCTGGGACGTCTACTGTTTAAAGGATCCTGAGAGGAGATTCACAGGTAGCGGGAATCAGACCTCAGTTGCTTTATATGTTTTGGTTTTTTTTATGAGATGCAGAGAAAAAAAAAGTATTTTAGATGACTAGTCCAGGAGGCCGGTCCTGGCAACTTCCTCCCACCCTACTACGTATGACTGACAGGTCTCTCACTGTGTCCATGTATAGGGACAGACCTGTCCACAGGAGCAGGGCGAGGAGAAGCTGCTGGGAACCAGCAACATCAATCTCCTGTCCTATTCCCTTTAAAGTAGAGCTCCCTCCACCTAATATTTAGACTGGCCATTAAAGGGTATCGCTAATGATATGGCCAGCTATGTCCAACAACGAGCAGGAGCTCACTGATGCTGGAAGCCTACCCTGAAAAGTCTCTAATCCCTGTGGACACTCTGTGGCTCACATCATCATTTTCTCGATCGCTTCTTTGGAAGACACAGGAACCATAGGTTAGTCTGCTTAGTGTCATTCGGAGGCAGACAAGGCTCTGAATCTCAAGTCTTAAGGCCCCGTCACACGCAACGACGTATCTAACGATATATCACCGGGGTCACGGATTCCGTGACGCACATCCGGCATAGTTAGCGACGTCGTTGCGTGTGACACCATCGAGTGACCATTAACGATGGAAAATACTCACCAAATCGTCCATCGTTGACACGTCGTTCATTTTAAAAAAATAGTTGATTGTAGAGGACGCAGGTTGTTCGTCGTTCCCGAGGCAGCACACATCGCTACGTGTGACACCTCGGGAACGACGAACAACAGCTTACCTGCGGCCGCCGGCAATGAGGAAGGAAGGAGGTGGGTGGGATGTTACGGCTGCTTATCTCCGACTCCGCCCCTCCGCTTATATTGGGCGGCCGCTTAGTGGCGCCGCTGTGACGCCGCCCCCTTTAGAAAGGAGGCGGTTCGCCGGCAACAGCGACTACGCGAGGCAGGTAAGTCCGTGTGACGGCTACTAACGATATTGTGCACCACAGGCAGCGATTTGCCCGTGACACACAAACGACGGGGGCGGGTACGCTCGCCAGCGATATCGCTGCATGTGACAGGGCCTTAAGTCTTGGTTAGGTTAAGTGCTAATCCTCTCTCTATTTTCTCCTTTTGTTATTCCCACTCCTCAATGAAGGGACAATGTTAGGAAAGCCCTGGGCTCCTGTGTCCCCCAATAAAGTGTAGGAAAGAACTCCGGCACTCTTAGTAACCCCAATAAGAGACTTAAGCAGTAGTGATGTTCAAATAGAATTTTTTATTCAGAGAAAAAGTCCATAAATAAACGTTTTCGACCTAATTCGGTCTTCCTCAGAAAGGACTTATCTATGGAGATGCAGGGTAAAATTATGATCTTCCTTTGTAAGATCCTCCTTTATGGATCCACCGATTCAGAACAGACCTGTTATAATGAAAAAGCGTTCTTTGAATAAGGGTTTTTTTAATATTTCTATCTGACGTCTTAATAGTTTCACGGGGAAATGACCTTACCACGTGTTTAGGCCGATCAGTTCATCTTAAATGAGGTTGGATTGGACAATACTGAACAAAAGAGGAAAGCCCTCACGATTATGTTACAAAGTGGACATATGTGTGTGGGGAACCGCTCCGTGGACTTCACGGAGCGGTTCCCCACACACATATGTCCACTTTGTAACATAATCGTGAGGGCTTTCCTCTTTTGTTCAGTATTGTCCAATCCAACCTCATTTAAGATGAACTGATCGGCCTAAACACGTGGTAAGGTCATTTCCCCGTGAAACTATTAAGACGTCAGATAGAAATATTAAAAAAACCCTTATTCAAAGAACGCTTTTTCATTATAACAGGTCTGTTCTGAATCGGTGGATCCATAAAGGAGGATCTTACAAAGGAAGATCATAATTTTACCCTGCATCTCCATAGATAAGTCCTTTCTGAGGAAGACCGAATTAGGTCGAAAACGTTTATTTATGGACTTTTTCTCTGAATAAAAAATTCTATTTGAACATCACTACTGCTTAAGTCTCTTATTGGGGTTACTAAGAGTGCCGGAGTTCTTTCCTACATATATATATTTTTCTCCAGAGCACCTAATTGGTGAAGCAGGGTCCTAACCTACTTTCCCCCAATAAAGTGACTGAGAAATGGAGATTTTTGGTACTGTAAAATCCCTTTCTAATAGTCTTCATTGACACAGAACCGATCCTTAGTTACCTGGTTAGGCATGCATTTAAAGGGAATCTGTCACCAGGTTTTTGCCCCCTAATCTGAGAGCAGTATAACGTAGGGGCAGAGATCCTGATTCCAGCGATGCGTCACTTACTGATCTGCTTAGTGTACTTTTTCTAAAATCACTGGTTAATCAGCAGTAGATTATCATTACAGGACTACTTGGCGTACTGCAGGTAGTCCAGTATATTCATGAGCTCTGATTTTATCAAAATGTCCGCAAACAGCTCAGTAAGTGACACATTGCTGGAATCAGGATCTCTGTCTCTACATTATGCTGCTCTCAGATAGGGAAGAAAAAACCTGGTGACAGATTCCCTTTAAATTGTGTTTTCTGTCAGGATAGTTATACTTTTTCTTTCATGGTTTAGTTCTTTTGCTTCTCCTACTGCTTTCTCATGAAATGAGGAGACTTGGTGTTAGCAGGGGTGGTATACTCATTTTTTTTTGTTAAAATGTATTCTTGGGGGCAGCAGACTAACCCATGGTGTCTGTGTCCCCCAATGAAGACCATGAGAGAGATATTACGGTGAGTACCAAAAATCTTCATTTTACATTTCTGACGGGAGATGGTTGGCGATACCCTATAAAGGGGCTATATCATCAGAGACGATCCTTTTTAGCGATACGATCAGCTAATCATCCTGGGTATCACTTTCGGTACCCCAGGTGATGTTTTTCAGGGGCAGGAATTTCCGCTGATGAGAAAATGTATTCAGCTGACTAGTCCTCCTTGTCCCGTTCAGGTGATGAACAGCTCTTTATGATTTTTTTACCCTTTTTTTTTAGTTGTTTTCATTTAGGGGCGATCTACACACCGAGGATTTTTCCTCTGCCGTAAAGTCTGCAAAATTTGCTGCAGATTCAACATGGATTTTATCCCGCTTTGTGGACATTTTAAAAATCCTCATAGCGGTGAGGAAAATCTACTTGCCCGCTACTGTATTTTACGGTGTATTTTACCGCGTGCAAATTTGCAACAGTTCCTGCCTTCTTCAACACAAAAAAAGGTTCTCAGTTAACAAGGGAAACCCTCAACATGCTGCTGTTGATGGATCTTGGATCCATCAGACACTTGTTTTTTCCACCCCATGTGTGACATATTTTGGTAACCACTGTTGATGGATCTGGTAACTGCCGAGCACTGATTATGTGCCTTTTTTTAAAAGAGTGGTCCCAAAATATGAAAGTATTGCTTATTCACAGGAAGAGGGATAACTTACTGATTGCTGAGGGTCCGACCACCTGTTACCTCCGACCTTACTCTCAATATTGGGGCAACAGCTGAAGTAACGAGCTACAGCGCTGGAATAATGAGTCATGCAAAAAATCCTCTTTAAATGGAGTGGAGGTGCAGGTGCTCAACCTCTGCTCCATTCATTGTCTATAGGACTTCCGTCAATCTCATAGACAATGATAGAATAAGGGGCAAACTTGTGCACCTCAAAGTCAATTTTGGGGCAACAGAGCCCAAGTAACGAGCTACAGTGTGTTACAGAGCTTGAGCAATGAATTCTGCAGAAAATCCTCTTTAAATGGAGTGGAGGTGCAGATGCTCAAGCTCTGCTCCATTCATTGTCTATGGGACTTCTGTCAGTCCCATAGACAATAAATAGAATAAGGGTCGAGCTTGTGCACCTCAAAATCTATATTGGGGCAACAGAGCTGAAGTAACGAGCTACAGAGCTTGAGTAATGAGTTCTGCAGAAAATCCTCTTGAAATGGAGCAGAGGTGCAAGATGCTCGACCTCTGCTCCATTCATTGTCTATGGAACTTCTGTCAATCCCATAGACAATGAATAGAATAAGGGTCGAGCTTGTGCACCTCAAAATCTATATTGGGGCAACAGAGCTGAAGTAACGAGCTACAGAGCTTGAGTAATGAGTTCTGCAGAAAATCCTCTTGAAATGGAGCAGAGGTGCAAGATGCTCGACCTCTGCTCCATTCATTGTCTATGGAACTTCTGTCAATCCCATAGACAATGAATAGAATAAGGGGCAAACTTGTGCACCTCAAAGTCAATAATGGGGCAACAGAGCTCAAGTAAAGAGCTTCAGTGCTGGTGTAATGAGTTGTGCAGAAAATCCTCTTTAAATACAGCGGAGGTGCAGATGTTCGACCTCTGCTCCATTCATTGTCTATGGGACTTCTCTCAGTCCCATAGACAATGAATAGACTAAGGGTCGAGCCTGTCTGCCTCCGCTCCATGAAAGAGGTCTGTAGCACTATGCAGAGCACGGTACTTGAATTCCAGAACCCCAACCTCAGGATCCCTGAAGGGTCCCAGTGGTAGGACCACCAGCGAGCCATAGGTTATCCCCTATTATGTGGCTATACTTCATATTTTGGGAATTTCTATTTAAAAAGGCACTGAGCTGACACGGCCAATGGACAAGAGTAATGCCAGGTATTTAATCCCATACAGTGCCTTCAGTGAAGACATTCTGTAGGAGTTAGTCTGCTGTGATGTTACATTTGGGGTCCTCAAAGCCCAAGGACCCTCAAACAGAAGTTCATCCTGAGGAGGATGATGCCTGTATTCGGGGGGGGCGACTGATGTCAGTCAGCGTCTCATTCCACTGAATTGTCAAGTAGAAACGAAACAGATTGCATACGTCTACAGCAGGTAGACCTGAAAACGACCCACAGTGTGCGCCTCCATCTTTATCAAGGGGCAGCTGTCTTAAAAGGGTTGTCCGTTCTTAAAAAAAATAAATAAAAAAAAAATAATAATATATATATATATATATATATATATATATATATATATATGTGTGTGTATATATATATTTAGATAACATCAAAAAAACAGCATCTCGCCTCTACAGTTCCCCTCAGATTCATCACTGACTTTATGTAGAAGCTGCTCGCAATGACATGCAAGCGCATGACTGATGAGGCCACTGATTGTCTGCAGCGGTCACGTGCTAATCCGTCATTGCGGGCATTCTATATACAAAGACATAGAGGGGCTGCTGGAGCAATTACGCTGGAAATAGAAAGGTGAGCAGCAATTTTTGCCTTTATTATTTGCTGCTGAAGAACCTGACAGTTCCTGTAAAGTGTTCTTTTCATCTCTATAGATGTGTATTGTCAGATCGTGCGTGCACTTTTATCATTTATTATGTATTAGAATTTTTAGCCAATTTTTTAGATATTAACACTTTTTTGTTTTGTTTACAGATCGTTGTCTTGGAAACCGACCACCGGTGTGAGACACTAGAACTCGTGCAGCGCTTACAAGCTTTTTTTTTTTATTGAGCATGTCGGCAAATGTTTTGATGCTAACCAGGAGCTCGCTGTTAGCGCTTACACTTTAGACAGCAGCGGCGGTCGGTCTCCTAGGCAACAGAAAGGAAAAGTGTTAATATCTCAAGAATGGATGAAAAAATACAAACAGTGAATTTCAAAAGTGCGCACAATATTCGTCAAGATCCATCTATGAAGATGGGAATAATCCTGAAAAGAAGCAGATAGCCAGCGCTTGGCTCAAATCCTCCAGACTCATAAAACTTCTACACTGTGTTACGCCTAGTCTGAGGGGCGGGGCATGACTCATGGGATCGCCATATTGGGTGAGGCTTAGCCCCCGTACCGCACATTGGACATAATACCGCCTTTATGCTCCAGAATCGTCCCTGTGCCTTATGTGTTAATATGGTGAAAACTAGAGCGCCATAACCAAAGAAGCGGTCCTCACTTACGACTTATTTATTATACTGTAGCGTTACGGGGGAAGATTTCACGTCAGTGATCCTCCAATTCATAGGTCTTTAACCCACATACCGATATAATATGTGACTGATACTGCCATGCACTATTTATTGTGTCCTGACTACTACGTGTAGGAGATGATTGAGTTAATAACCGCATATACTAAACCGATACCTGCCTTAGTGGCTTCAGGCGGCGCGGTCGAAGCTGCGCGCGCAAGTCTGTGCCTTTTAAAGGGTTACAAATGGCCTCTGCTATTTTTCAGACACAGCGCCCCTTGTTTGTGTAATGGCTGGATCTGGTATTGCAGCTCAGCGCCATTCAAATGAAGGCAAAACTAGATACAGGGCCTTGTGATAAAGAAAAATAGCAGACCCATTTTTTTTCATCTTCTATAATCCTTTTAAAGTGGGTATTCCTGTCACCAAGATCCTATCCAAAAATGTAGTGGGAGTCATAATAATATTAGCAAATATCTCCAATTAGAAATGTAGTATAGTTCTCCCAGTATAGTCATGTCTCTTACCTCATGTGCAGGGCATTGCAGGACCTTAGGTATCCAAGGTTATGTCCACTCATACAGTGACAGTTAGTTGCTCATGGTGGCAACCATGGATACCTAAGCTGATAATGACAGATAATGTTGGGGAAAATGAAAAAAAACATACCTTATGTGTCCATGGTTATGACCACGAGCAACTAACTAACTGTCACTATATGAGCCGATGTAACAGTGGACACCTAAGGTCCTGTAATGCCCTGCACATGAGGTATGGGTCTTTATTTTCCCCAACATTATCTGTCATTATCAGCTTAGGTATCCATGGTTGCCACAATGACCAACTAACTGTCACTATATAAGTGGATGTAGCCATGGATACCTAAGGTCCTGTAATGCCCTGCACATGAGGTATGGTTCCTTATTTTCCCCGAGATTATCATTATCAGTTTAGGCATCCATGGTTGCTACAATGACCCCCTAACTCACACTATATGAGTGGATATAACCATGGATGCCTAAGGTCCTGCAATGCCCTGCACATGAGGTAGGGAAATGGCTATATCGGGAGAACTATACTACATTTCTAATTGGAAGTATTTACTAATATTATTATCATTATGCCTAATACATATCTGGATGGGATCTTGGAGATGGGAATACCCCTTTGAATAAACTTGAGCTTTTATGTCTACAGCCTGGTACCAGCATCCAGATTAATGCTCCGTTCTGGCCACGTTTGGACTTGTACCTTAGGTTGCATTGTATCCCAGTACACAGTGCTAATAGGATCCCTTTGTAAAACAAAAGTATATATTTTTCTATTGTATATACTTCTATACTACGAAAAAAAAGTTACCTCCCCAACGGAGGCCAAAAGGAGACCAATTTGGCCTCTATCAGTTGTATGGAGTTGTATAGGTGCCATTGTTGATTTCAGAAGTGCCGTCCGTGGAGCCGAAACGATGTCCAATAATGTGAGCACATGAGCCAAGCTGGTTTTCTAGGGTACTGTCACTGATCTTTGTACCTGTTGGTGTAGAGATGGTCACTGGCACTGGACATATATACAGAACTGTGTGCACCATAATGGCTGCTCTCAATCTCTCCCGGTCACTGGTCTTGACCGAATCACTAAAAAGTGCCTTAAAAATTCGGAGCGTTCACCTCAGGGCATTACGGAGACGTCTCCAGCCTTCTTAATGACTAATAAAGCATTAATGGGACAGACCCATTTGTATCAGGGCGGCCAAATAAGTGTCATCACTTCTGCAGAGCGACCTGTGAAGAAACCAGATGAAATCCGCTCCTGTTTATAGAGCGTGTGAAGGTCTTCGCTAGAGATTGCACACTTACATTGTCGATTGGTGGGAGATATGATATCCCGAGGGCATGTAAACACTAAAGTCCCCAAAAGTGGACAACCCCTTTAACATATTTGGCAAATTTACTTGTATCACAACTTTAGAGTTTGGTGACCCACCATCCGGGGATGTCCCCATGCTGCCCTCATGTGAATGGGTCTGTCTGCAGGTAGAGGACCTTTATTTATAAAGGACTTTAACACTATGCAAAATGACTTATTGCAGGAGTTTGCACTGATCTTACTGTAATATTTTAGTTATTACTTAATACTTGACTGTTTTACCTGCAGTTTATAAGGTTATGTGTTCATTGCATTAAAATTGTAGATTTTTGGGATGCTAAAACCTAAAAACCTTAATAAACTACCGTCTGACTGCAGCTTGTGTTCCTTCTTTTCATTCTGACTCACAGCGGGGGGCGTCCGCTTTTACCAGTCGCTTTATGTTCAAAGGGATTTTGGAAAATAAGACGATCACAGAGATTTCTATGCATAGGATTAAGAACACCATGAAATATATTCATTGTATAGCTCATAGAAAATTACTTTTTTTAAATGTAGTAGTAATTTTATAACTAAGATGGTGAGTTCTTCAAAGGATGTAATAATGAACATTATTTTTTGCTACCAGAAGGGGAAGGAGACTAATTATGGCAAATAGCTGTTCCTAGTTTTTCCTGCCAGAAGGGGAAGGAGACTGATTATGGAAAATGGCTGCCCCCAGTTTTTGCTGCCAGAAGGGGAAGGAGACTGATTATGGCAAATGGCTGCCCTGTGATGCGATGTTCATGTGGAGGTGGCTTAAACTATAGCTTGTTTGTTTAAACGTAATAATATCTGTGTATGTAAATAATCAAAATATAGATGTAGCATAATTATCTGTGTTCCTATGTAGCAATTGCACAGATCTATAATATAATTCTAAGCTGTATAGTCATGAAGGGATTACCAAGGATAAGTGAACAGATGTATAAACAATGAACAAAGAAAGTATTTATATAACCTAAACAACCTTTCCTATGACCGGAAGAGGTCCACAAGAAATATAGAACCTAGAAGCCTTTGGTGAAACGCGCGTCGAGGCCCCGCCCCCACGCCCGGACACATCCACCATCTCTGCTCTGACATGTCGCAAGGTAATATTGATTAATTACTCATGCCCCCTTGCCATTGGGACTCTCTAGGGGATTCTACAGATCTCCTACTAACAACTGTTTTCTTCACACTGTCCCTTTTGACTCTTCACGGGCTATCTTATAACTTGTACAATCCTCCATTATATTGCTGCCTGTCAGCAGGTTTGCCATCTGGTGGTGTGTCCTGGTATTGCTGTGGGTTGTTTTCCTAGCAGGCTGTTTCCATCTAGCCTGCCTCCACTGTGTGTCCTGTATCACCTCATGTACAATTAATAAATCTTGTATTCCACTTTGATTATCCGTGGTCCTCTCTCTTTTGTATCCCCACCTTTATTTTTGGTAAATTGGGGTTACATTTTTCTAGGTTCTATAAAGAAAGTATTTATGCTTATCAGTAGTTCCACACAAAGAAGGAATGTGTGTCATCTGTGGGATGAAATGTGTGTACCTACACTCCCCAACCCTCCCTATGTGGCTTCGATGTGTGAGAGAAAACAGATTGATACTTTCTCTGACGCCTCATTGGGGACAGGACCATGGGTATTATGCTGCCTATCCATAGGAGGACACTAAGTAGATGCAAAAAGCATTAGCTCCTCCTCTGCAGTATACACCCCCTGGCCGGGCCAGGCAACCTCAGTTTTAGCTTAGTGTCTGTAGGAGGCACATCCTTTCAAGGTTTTGTTATTTTTTGAGGGCGACAATTTCTCTTAGGGACCGAACTCCCAATACCATCAACGGGCGGGAACGTGGAGTGTTGCCTCCACATACCCCCTCCTGTGACGCTGGATCCTGGGCTGCCTTTTACTTGACAACGGGTCCCACAGACACCGATTTTCCAGAGCCCAGGGCAGAGGCACAATTCCTCAGCTCCTCTTTGCAGGCTCTGAGTTGATACATTGCACCTTTGTGGCCTGACACAGCAAGCTGACTCTGCTGTTTCCACTGCCTGGACTGAGGCAGTGTTAAGGCAAGATCCCCCCTGACTGGTTTCCCAGACAAAGGGAGAAAGACTGTGCAGGGAAGGCTCCCAGGACTACTCAATTTACAGTCTATTATTCCCACCATAGCTGTGTGCTGGCTGGAGGAGGGGAAAGTCCCTTGCTGATTGCAGGGACTCCTGCAGAGATAATCTACCGGTGGCGAGCTGTGTGCTGACTGGAGGGAGGGGAGAAAAACTGTCACAGAAGCTCCCTTCCCGCCGTTTTTTACTACCGACAGCAGGGGGGGCACACTGACTTCTTCTTGGCGAGCTTTTAGCGCTAAGCCCCGCCCCCCGTGGGCCGCTATAAGCCCCACCCCCCCAAGAAAACGCGCGAAGATCTCCACAGAGACTCCTTCCTGAGGACGCAGGGCCATCGGCTGATTCTGTTGAAGTACACCGAAGCAAATACAATCCTTGCTTCCCACTGCTTCACTTGTAGCTCTGCATATCATTGCTCCCCCTCCTGCCATTCTCCTATTAGGAACATGCAGAATTCTAAGGGTACTAAGAGTGCTAAGGCTCACATAGTCTATTATTCAGCCTGCACTGCCTGCCACGCTGAGCTACCACGTAAACACACCTCTTCTCTCTGTGAGTCCTGTGCCCCTATAGCCCCCCAAGACCCCTCCGCCACCACCGCCGCAACAGTCAGCCCAGAGCCTAGGGCTCCCAGCCCATCGGAATGGGCACAGATTCTGTCCCAATCCATGGAAAAACTCACAGAACCTGGTGCTGGCTATGCAATGTCGTCCTCCACACCCTTCTGGGCCTCTGGACGGAACGCAGCCTGAGGATACCCCTATGGAGGATTCTTCTGAGGTAATCCGGGCCCATGCTTCACCGGTTGCAGGGATCAGAAAAAGAGCACGTGGCCGGGTGTCTCCAGCACTCTCTCATGGCCCTCCCTCGGGAGCACACAGGGCAGGCTCTCCCACACGCTCCACGGCTTCTGAAGAGCTCGAGGAGGGAGAATGCTGTTTGTACCAGGATGATTCCTTGGTTTCACCCTCCCCAGATGATCAAACTGCAATAGACTCCCTTATAGCAGCAATCAACCAAACTCTGCATGTGGAGGATCCCCCATCCACTACCACTGACCATGTGGTTTCCTTTAAGAGTGCAAGGAAACCCCAAAAGGTTTTCGCTGATCACCCAGAGTTTCAGGATATCCTCACAAAGCAAAGGGAGAAGCTTGACAGGCGCTTCGGTAATCGTAAACTCATGGAGTCCCCGTACCCTTTTGCCTCACCTGCCCCTAAGCGTCCTTCACGCCAGGAGAGTAGTCGTTCTCCCTTACTTGGACAACCTCCTCATCAAGGCCCCCTCCTTCTGCGACTGCTCAACCAGCGTACAGATCACCGTGGACACCCTATCCTGCTTAGGGTGGCTACTGAATCTAGACAAATCATCCCCGGTCCCAGCACAATCCATCACCTTCCTGGGCATGTCCCTGGACACCCGTCGGGGCTTGATCTATCTCCCTCAGGACAAGGTGATCGCTCTTCGACAAGCGGTACGCTAGCCCTTCTAGCTGCCTGGGACAAGAGCCCCTTCTCCCTGGACAAACATCTTAACCTACCTGACACCTTCAGTCAGGTATGCACTCTGCTGGTGGCTTCGGTCCTCATCCCTATCCAAGGGGAGATCTTTTCTCCCAGTGAACTGACTGGTCCTGACCACGGACGCCAGCCTCCTAGGCTGGGGAGCAGTGTACCGGCACCACACTGCTCAAGGACGTTGGACGCCCCAGGAGTCTTCCCTACCCATAAACATCCTGGAAATCCGCGCGATCTTCCTCGTGCTCAGAGCGTTCTGCCCTCTGCTAGCGGGTCGTCAGATTCGAGTCCAATCAGACAATGCAACAGCTGTAGCCTATATCAATCGGCAGGGGGGCACCCGCAGCAAAGCGGCTTATCTCGAGGCCCACAAGATCCTCAGCTGGGCCGAATCGACGGGGTCAGTGATATCAGCAGTACACATACCGGGGGTAGAGAACTGGGCAGCAGACTTTCTAAGTCGCCAAGGCCTGGCCGCCGGAGAATGGTCTCTCCACCCAGAAGTGTTTCTACACATCTGCACTCGCTGGGCACACCAGACGTGGATCTAATGGCCTCAAGGTTGAACGCAAAGGTACCTGCGTTCATAGCCAGGTCACGCGACCTGCAGTCCATCGGCGCAGATGCTCTAGTCTGCTCCTGGCACCACTTCTGCCTGCCTTACATATTTCCACCTCTACCCCTGCTGCCGTGGGTAATCAGGAAGATCAAGGCAGAGGGAGTCCCGGTGATACTGATAGCACCGTACGTGGAAAATCTTCTTTTCATGGTGCAGGGAAACTAACGTCCAGCCTATGCCTCTGGCCATCCCCAAAATTCTCGACTTTCTGCAGCCTGGCTTGCAAGCGGGGTTGGCTCTCAGTTCCCTTAAAGGGCAGGTCTCAGCGCGCTCAATCTTCTACCAATGCCGCCTGGCTCAAAAACCGCAAGTCAAGACCTTCCTCCAGGGCGTTTCCCATCTAGTTCCCCCGTACAAATGGCCGCTGGACCCATGGGACCTCAATCTCGTTCTGGACGGTCTCCAGCGGTCTCCCTTTGAACCTCTCAAGGAATCCTCCCTTGCTCTTCTGTCCTGGAAGGTAACATTCCTGGTGGCAATTACGTCCATCAGACGAGTTTCGGAGCTGGCAGCACTCTCTTGCCGCGAGCCTTTTCTGATCTTTCACCAGGACAAGGTGGTTCTGCGCCCCCTTCCAGATTTTCTTCAAAAGGTTCCTACCCAGTTTCATTTGAACGAGGACATTGTTCTGCCTTCCTTTTGTCCACACCCAGTTTATAGGGTGGAAAGGTCTCTGCATTCGTTAGACCTCGTCAGAGCTCTTAGATATTACATATCCAGGACAGCCCCTTTTAGGAAAACTGACTCTTTGTTCGTCATTCCTGAGGGGCCTAAGAAGGGACAGGCAGCTTCAAAGCCAACCCTGGTTCGCTGGATTCGCTCTGCGATCCAGGAAGTCTACCGCTTGCAACTCAAGCCCATTCCTAGTGGGCTGCAGGCTCATTCCACGCGAGCAGTTGGCGCTTCGTGGGCCATTCGGCATCAGGCTTCAGTGGAACAGGTGTGTAAGGCTACGACCTGGTCTAGCCTACATACTTTTTCAAAGCATTACAGAGTCCATACCTAGGTTTCAGCTGAGGCAAATTTGGGTAGGAAAATTCTGCAAACGGCAGTAGAGCACCTCTCTCAGTAGGCGCTCCAGGCTGTCTGGGACTGGTTCCTAGTCCTTGGGTTGTGTTGTCTTCTTTTATTTTCCCACCCATGGACTGCTTTTGAACGTCCCATGGTCCTGTGTCCCCCCAATGAGGCGTCAGAGAAAAACGGATTTGTGTGTACTCACCGTAAAATAGTTTTCTCAGCCATCATTGGGGGACACAGCACCCACCCTGTTGCCCTGTTGGGCCTTGGTTCTCTCAGTACCTTATTTGGTTATGACTCTTTTTTTATCATGTTCCTCCGTTGAGGTAAGTTTTTACTGTTTTTTTTCTCCTACTGCTTGTGTACTAAAACTGAGGTTGCCTGGCCCGGCCAGGGGGTGTATACTGCAGAGGAGGAGCTGATGCTTTTTGCATCTTAGTGTCCTCCTATGGATAGGCAGCATGACACCCATGGTCCTGTGTCTCCCAATGATGGCTAAGAGAAAACGATTTTACGGTGAGTACACAGAAGAAGGATTTTTGTGAACTCACCGTAAAATCTCTTTCTCTGAGTCTTCATTGGGGGACACAGGACCATGGGTGTATGCTGCTGTGACTAGGAGGCTGACACTAAGTGAACATAAAAAAGTTAGCTCCTCCCTGGCAGTGTACACCCCCGAGCCGGAGGCGGACCTAAGCCAGTTTAGTGTACAAGCAGTAAGTAGGAGAGACCTGAGCAACCATAACTTAACAACATAATACAAAGAGAAAAAAGTGTGATCAAAACACGGTGCCTTATGGGCACGGATATATATATATATATAAATAGCCGGATGGAGAAGGACCTTGACCCGTAACAACATCGGGAAACATCCGGCAAATAGAGACCTAACAGGGTGGGTGCTGTGTCCCCCAATGAAGACTCAGAGAAAGAGATTTTACGGTGAGTACACAAAAATCCTTCTTTCTCTATCGCTTTCATTGGGGGCCACCGGACCATGGGGCGTCCAAAAGCAGTCCCTGGGTGGGTACATAAGCAGTCCTACAAATCCCAACAAAACACAAAAAAATTCTGTAGGAAAGCTCTGTCCTAATGTTTACTACCCTCTTTAGAGGTGTGCGACGCCGTCTGTAACACCTTTCTCCCAAGGCAGGCATCTGCTGATGCCTGGGTGTGGACCTTGTAAAACCTGGTGAAGGTATGAAGACTGGACCATGTTGCGGCTTTGCAGACTTGCTTGGCTGAAGCCTGGTGTCTGATTGCCCAAGACGCCCCAACTGCACGGATGGAATGGGCTCTTACTCCCCTCGGAGGGGTCTTGTCCCGAATTCGGTAGGACTCCGAAATGGCTGACCTGATCCATCTGGCAATGGTAGCCTTGGACGCCGGCATGCCCTTCTTGGAACCAGAAGGCAGGACAAACAAGTTGTCTGATTTGCGGAAGGGCGCAGTTCTTGAGACGTAGGTCTTGAGCGCTCGCACCAAGTCCAGAGTGTGCAGTGACCTTTCCAAGGAATGAGTGGGTGCCGGACAAAAAGATGGAACCACGATCTCTTCATTCAGATGAAAAGGAGACACCACCTTCGGCAGGAACGCAGGAGACGGGCGCAGGACAACCTTGTCCTGGTGAAAAACAAGAAAAGGAGAACGGCACGAAAGAGCTGCCAGTTCAGACGTTCTCCTGATTGAAGTGACCGCCACCAAAAAAACCACTTTCCATGACAAGTGTGAGAATGAGGATTCTTTGAGTGGTTCAAATGGAGTCAGTTGGAGGGATCCTAAAACCAAATTAAGATCCCATGGCTCTAGCGGAGCCCGATATGGCGGATTCAGATGGGCGACTCCTTGGATGAACGTCTTGACCTGTGGACGCGATGCCAGATTTCTCTGGAAAAAAACAGAGCCGAAACCTGCCCCTTGATAGTTGCCAGCGAGAGGCCCGCTTGTAACCCTGCCTGAAGGAACGCCAGTAGGGTCGGGAGTGACAGAACTAACGGGGAGGGATTGCCGTTAACCTCACACCACCGAAGAAAAGCCTTCCAGGTGCGGTAGTAGATATTTGAGGATGAAGGCTTCCGAGCCCTGATCATAGTCTGTATCACTCCTGGAGCAAAACCTGACTGAGCTAATAGCCAGGATTCAAGAGCCATGCTGTCAAATTGAGAACCCCTGAATTTTGATGGAAGAGCAGACCCTGCGACAGCAGGTCTGGCCGATCTGGAAGTCGCCATGGGGTGTCTGCTACGAGCTGTGCGAGTTCTGCGAACCACGCTCGCCTGGGCCAATCTGGGGCGATGAGAATCACTGGAATGCCCTCTGCCTTAATTTTCTTGAGGACTCTTGGGATCAGTGGAAGCGGTGGGAAGATGAACGGAAGTCTGAACTGATTCCACGGAAGAATGAGGGCGTCAACTCCTAGCGCCTGCTGGTCGTGGTAACGGGAGATGAACTGTGGGACTTGATTGTTGAACCGCGAGGCCATCAGGTCCACATCCGGAGTCCCCCATCTGTGGCAGATCTGTTCGAAAACTTCTCTGTTGAGAGACTATTCGCCCGACGCCAGACCCTGTCTGCTGAGATAGTCGGCCACCCAATTTTCCACACCGGGGATATGTACCGCGGAGATCCTGGAGTGGTGCGACTCTGTCCACTGTATGATCTTCTTCACCTCTCTCATTGCCATGACGCTCCTCGTGCCGCCCTGGTGATTGATGTATGCCACCGCCGTGGCGTTGTCCGACTGTATTCTGATTGGAGACCCCTGTATAAGGTGCTGAAAAGCTTGCAAGGCTCGAAGGACCGCTCTGATCTCCAAAACGTTGATCGGGAGCCGGCTTTCCCGGGAGGACCACTGTCCGTGAGCAGTGTGATGATGGAACACCGCTTCCCAGCCCAGAAGGCTGGCATCGGTGGTGACTGTCTGCCAGTGTACCGGTAAGAATGACATTCCTTTGGAGAGATTTAGTTTGTTGGTCCACCAGAGCAGAGAGCGGCGGACTTCCGGGGACAAATTTATCTTGTGATCCAGGGTGAATAGAGACTTGTCCCAATTGTGCAGCAGAGATAGCTGAAGGGGGCGAAGGTGGAAGCGGGCGAACGGGACCGCCTCTATTGCCGCCACCATCCGACCGAGGGCCTTTATACCGAATCGTATGGACACCGCTCTGGAGTGGTGGAGGGTCTGGATATCTTTCCAGAGGGAGGCAATCTTTTCCTGTGGAAGGGACACACGTCCTTGGATGGTATCGAACTCCATGCCGAGGAATGTGATCCGGCGGGCCGGGGTCAGAGAGGACTTCTTCCGATTGATGATCCAACCGAGCCGGTACAGAGTATCGATGGTAACCTGGACACTTAGCAGGCAGTCGTTGAAAGAGGACCCCTTGATCAGCAAGTCGTCCAGGTACGGAATCACCAAAACTCCTCTGGAGTGCAGGATCGACATGGCAGCAGCCATGACTTTCGTGAATACTCGGGGCGCAGACGCAAGACCGAAAGGTAGGGCAGTAAACTGATAATGATCGTCTGCCACGGCAAAGCGCAGGAATTTCTGGTGCTGATGTGCAATCGGGATGTGCAGATATGCATCCTGTATGTCCAGAGAGGTGAGGAATTCGCCGACCTCCATGGAGGCAATGACCGATCGGAGGGACTCCATGCGAAATTTTCTGGGTCTGACGTACCTGTTGAGGATCTTGAGGTCGAACGGGGCGCACAGTGCCATCCTTTTTGGGGACAACGAAGAGGTTTGAGTAGACTCCCCTGAACCGTTCCGAGTTTGGGACCGGCACCATGACGCCTGAGCGGCGTAGAGATTCGATGGCGTGAAGAAAAGGGCGAGCTCGCGCGTCTGACTCGGGAGGATGGGAAAGGAAAAACCGACATGGGGGCATTGACGAGAACTCTATCTTGTATCCCGAGACTAGAATTTCTCTGACCCAAGCGTCTGTGATCAAGGGAAGCCAGACGTGTTGGAAAAGAGAAAGGCGCCCCCCCCACCTGGTCTGCGCTGGCGCGCGAAGACCACGAGTCATTTGGAGGAGTATCGCTGAGATCTAGATGCTGGTTTGGCTGGCTGGCGTGGTCTAGGACGCCAGGAGGGATTTGTTTTGAAGGACTGGTTCTTCCAGTTTCTCTGTGGGGATCTGTTCCTCCTAGGCTGTGTAGTGGAACTGAAGCTGCGAAAAGGACGAAAACCTGAGGTCTGCTGGCGGCGCAGGATACGTCTTGGTCTCAGCTGGGGAAGGGAGGTGCTCTTTCCTCCCGTAGCCTCGGCGATGATCTGATCGAGCCTGTCCCTAAACAGCCGGCCTCCTACAAATGGGAGGGCGGTAAGAGATTTCTTTGAAGCTGCGTCTGCATTCCAGGCTCTGAGCCAGACCGCCCGGCGGATTGCCACCGTGTTGCTGGCCGCCTGTGCTGCGCAGTTGGCTGACGCCAGAGATGCGTTAATGATATACTCACCTGCTAGGACAATCTGCGCCGCCATGTTGACGAGCTCGGGATCGCTATCCTGTGAGCGAATGCCTCTGCGGAGGGCGTCGGCCCATGTCACCATGGCCTTCGCTACCCACACGGCGACGAAAGCCGGCGACGAAAGCCGGCGACAGGGCAGCGCCTGCTGCCTCGAAAGCCGAACGGGCGAATCTCTCAATGTTCCGGTCCGTGGCGTCACGGAGCGATGTCCCCTCTGGCAGAGATAGAACAGTCTGCGAGGCCAGGCGGGAGACCGGAGGGTCGACCACCGGTGAGCCTGCCCATTCTTTCCTGAGATCCTCGGGGAAGGGATAGTGTAAATCAATCGACTTACCGTTGTTGAACGTCTTGTCCGGTTGCTGTCTGAGCTTGCGTAAGATCTCAGCGAATTCCGGATGATCGCAGAAAGACCTATGGACACGCTTAACACGTTTGAAAGATACCTGTGAGCTCTGGGTGGTGGCAGAGTCCGGCTGGAGCTTCAGCGTCTTATTCACCGCGTCGACCAGGCTGTCCACCATACGCCTGACATCGGCTGCCTGATCCGAGTCCAGCAGGGAGGCTGCATCCGACTCTTCCTCTGAATCATCAGACTGTCTCGGAGACGAGTGGCACTCTGGTCTTGGAGGGGAGAGGGACCTCTGGGAGGAATTGCAAGACGAGACCGTGCGGGTTCGCTTTCGCGCTCCAGTAGCCGGGTTTGGGTCAGAACGACTGTTGTCCTGCGGCGGCTGGACCTGTGGGGCATAGCTGAGCGTAGGGAGCGACTGCAAAGCCTGCGCGATGGTCAGAGACGCTCTTGACAGAGAATCCACCGACTGGGAGAGAGAAGTCAGCCACTCCGGGGGAGGGAGCGCATTGGGGACCGAGGCGTCCTGTATTGCTGCAGTAGCGGCGTGGACGGGGGGGCTGGCGGCGTCTGGGGCAATCTGCGTGGGCTGCGGATCGGGAGCGCAAGCTGCGCAGAGGGAGGTAGCCTGGCCTTGGGAGAATTTTTCGTTGCAAGACGAGCACGCAAAATGCATTATAAAGGGGGCCTGTTTGGATCGGGAAGACAGAGTTAGGCATGGCTGCTCAGGAGACTCCTACTAGGGACACTAGGGAGGAGACCGGAGAAATTTGGAGAAAAAACAAAAAAGTACAAAATGTCGCTGGTCCTAATGAGGAGCAGCACTCACCCTGGCCTGTGTCCTTCCCGGGTCAGCAGGGGCCTCAGAGTAGCTGGGACAGCCGCAGAGAAAAGATGATGTTGCTCACCGGCCTGCCTGTGCTGAGGTGAGCCGTTGGTAAGAAATATGCGTGGGCAGGCCAGGGGCGGCGTGCGCAAACGGGGGGCGGAGCGCTCCGGCCCGAGGTAGGCCCGAAGCCGGGGACTAAATTAGTGAGCGGCTGCCGCCGGGAGCGGAGCAGATCTTACCTGCGTCCACGCGCGTCGCTCAGATCCATAGGTCCCCTCCATGATGCTGCGGCCCCCGGTGAGTGCAGACTGCTTCAGGGATGCTGAAGGGCTGTGATGTAGACTGCGGAGCGCTCCTGCGCTGCAGTGCCAGATCCTTTGCCTGCGCCCAGGGTATAAGGGGAACGCTGGGGGAGGCCTGGTGTGTGAGCGCTCCTGCGCTGCCGAGCCTGACATCCTCAGGGATTCCTCGTCGCCTCCACCAGAAGCACCCCCTGGGACGGTACCATGGGGGGGTCGACGGGGAGTGTGTGCCCTTAAATATTAATGTCGGTCCCCAAGCAGCCCCTGGGGTGGTACCATGGGGCAGGAGGGGGATAGGCCTGGTGTCTCGAGCCCTCAGACAACCCTGGGGCGAGAGTTCTCTTTGATGCAGGGACTTTAACCCTGCAGAAGAGACAAAAAACGTAGAATGATGAGAATGCTGAGCGGCACCGTATAGCCCGAAAAAAACGGAAAAAAGCAATAGCCTAGGCTGAGGTTGGCCCACAGAGATATGGGCCCACTTCAGCCTCCTACGACAAAGCAAAAAACTGGCTTAGGTCCGCCTCCGGCTCGGGGTGTACACTGCCAGGGAGGAGCTAACTTTTTTTATGTTCACTTAGTGTCAGCCTCCTAGTCACAGCAGCATACACCCATGGTCCTGTGTCCCCCAATGAAAGCGATAGAGAAAATCCGTTTTTTTGTACATGTCCGAAGGTTGAAATGTAATACTAAAATTTGAGCTATAGATTACACGAGTTCAGTTGGTGACACTGGCTCAAGGAGAACATGTCTCATGTGTTCATTGTCTGATACATTAATATCGGCACTGATATACAGCTAATATGGCACCGGTCTCTGGATACCCTGTATGAAGATACCATTAGCTATCTTTACCCAAAATTTATCCCTTGACATTCAGCTCTGCACACACCTGCTGGAACAGTGGCGTCAGACTCTGTTCACACTGCAGACAAGCAATCTGAGACTTCTGGAGTGTTCAGCCAGAGTCGGGTGTCGGCTGGTTCAGGTTCACTGGTCTTCAGCTGTGCAGGAGTTAATTCCTGCAGACTGGTGAGCAAGACCTAAATGCTCAGGTTGCTGACTGCTGGGTGCAGCTGTCTCCTCCCTATATTAAGCACGCCTTTCTTCCTCTTTGTGCCAATGATAGCTTTTGCAATCCCTCTCTTGATGTTGTTCCTGTATATGGTGACTCCCGCGTAGTGCAAGTGTCTCCCTGTTATTCCAGAGTAATCCACATTTTTCTTAATATGAACTGTAAAAATATATGGGCCAAACAAAAGATCCACCTGAGAATCTGCCTCCAGAGATTATTAGAAACGAAAAGAGGATTTTGGGTACTTACTGTAAAATCTGTTTATCAGAGCTTCATTGGGGGCACAGGAGACCATGGGTGTTTGCTATGGTCACTAGGAGGCTGACACTATGCAAGATAAGGTTAGCTTTTCCCCAGTAGTATGCACCCGCCAAGTGGCACGTGAGGAACAAGTAGGAGAAGCAAAAGTAAGGCAATTGCTGCCCAATTCTTCTCCAGAACCATAGTGGAATAAACACACTTTTATACGTATACTAGCTGTACTACCCGGCTTCGCCCGGGTTAATAACTGCTGTTAAAATAGAATGTATTAACAAAAATGTATTCTGCACACAAACACCACAAAACAAATAGATAGAAATGTAATTTATTAAAAGGCAAAAACTAAGCTAATAGAAGCATTTCACAACATATATTTCAACACCACAGAGATTCCACACAGATTTAACTAAATTGGCCAAGTAATGTGCTCAGTCTGTCTCTTTCCAGATCTGTCTCTTTCCAGGTTTGCCTCTTTCCTCATCTGTCTGTCTCTATCTCTCTCTTTCTTTCCCCATCTGGCTCTTTCCCAGGTCTGGCTCCCCGCCTCTTTGTCTGTGTCTTTTCCTGTCTGTCTCTTCCTGTCTGTCTCCTTCCCTGTCTGCCTGTCTTTGTCTCTATTTCTCTGTCTCTTTCCCCGTCTGTCTCTATAAAGGTTTGTGTCTTTCCCCATCTATCTTTGTCTGTCTTTCTGGTTGTCTCCTCCTTCCCTGTCTGCATGTCTCTCTGTCTGTCTCTTTCCCCATCTGTCTCTCTTTTTCAGAGTTTGTCTCTGTCTGTCTCTTTCCGTCTGTCTCTCTATATCAGTCTCCCCACCGACATCTTATTACCTCACATATAAGCTTCTTATACTATAAATGTCTTTTGTTCCTATAGCAACCAATCACAGCTCCTACTAATAACCTGTAGTTCCAGGCTCCATTTATTTTAACGAAGGCATGTTTTTTGGAGAGTAATTGTAAAGCGGGGTTAAATTTTCCAGTCAAAACATAGTCTACGACGTTCCCTTGGTCACATGAGGTGTCTGTGCAAAATTTCGTGATTTTAAATGTGACGGTGCGGATACACTTCTCATTTCACTTTTTCCCCCATTATGTAGATAGGGGCACAATTAATTGGTAAATTGGAACGTGCGGGGTTAAAATTTCGCCTCACAACATAGCCTTAGGCTATGTGCGCACTTTGCTTTTTACCTGCTTTTTAACTGCTTTTTTGCTGCTTTTTCAACTGCAGCGTTTAATGCCAAAATGGATGTGTTCTGCTTTTCAAGCAAAGTCTATGGGAATTTGGGTTTCTTGTCCGCACTTTGCAGTTCAAACTGCAGCCTTATTGTTGCAGAACTTTGGTCAAAAACTCAGCTTTGCAGTGCAAAACGCAAATGGCAAAAACAAAAACATGACAATTGTTTTTGCCATTTGGGTTTTGCCCTGCAAAGCTGAGTTTTTGACCAAAGTTCTGCAACAAAAAGGCTGCAGTTTGAACTGCAAAGTGCGGACAAGAAACCCAAATTCCCATAGACTTTGCTTGAAAAGCAGAACACATCCATTTTGGCATTAAACGCTGCAGTTGAAAAAGCAGGTAAAAAGCAAAGTGCGCACGTAGCCTAAGACGCTCTCTGGGTCCAGACGTGTGAGTGTGCAAAATGTTGTGGCTGTAACTGCGACGGTGCAGATTCCAATTCCAATCCTGGACATACACACATACATACACATTCATGCTTTATATATTAGAGAATATATATTTATATATATTATATATTAATTAGTGTTTTTCCAAAAATAAGACCTCCCCCAAAAATAAGCCCTAGCAGGGATTTTCAGCATTTTCGGAGCAAGGCTTAAATATAAGCCCTCCCCCGAAAATAAGCCCTAGTCGCAGATCTATAATGAAGTATCCGTGCAGCTAAAAAGGTTACAGATACTGCAGGACACTTCATTATACACAGCAGCACCCGGCAATTACACTCAACCGACACGGAGCGGCAGGACCTGCAGTGATCGCACACATCAGCGCACACACACACAAACACACAATCAGATCTCTCACACACACACACACACAAACCAGATCTCACACACAAACATCAGATCGCACACACAAACATCGGATCGCATGCAAACATCAAATTACACAAGCACACAAATCGGATCGCACACACACTCACCTCATCCAGCAACACCGATCTCTTCTCGCCGGCAGAATCCTAAGAGGCAGTGCGGTGCAGCGCGACGAACAGGACCTGCGGCGGGACACATGACTTGCTTCATTCCCTGCGGCCATAAGCGCTGGGTGTGATGTGATGTGTGCGCGGCGATCGGCTGTGTGTGTGTCTGTGTGCGCAATTGGCTATGTGTGAGTCTGTGTTCGGCTGTGTGTATCTGCGATCGGCTGTGTTTTCTGCGTTCGGCTGTGTGTATCTGTGATCAGCTGTGTGTGCCTATGATCTGCTGTGTGTGTGTGTGTGTGTGTGTGTGTGTGTGTGTGTGTGTGTGTGTGTGTGTGTGTCAGCTAGCAGCAGGGGAGAACGGCGTGCAGCACCGACCAGAGATCACAGGGAGGACCTGGGAGCCACGCAGAAGTCCTGGTCTGGTGAGTATGAGTCTCCTGGGAGGGGGGGGGGGGGGAGGTCTGCTTTTTTGGGGAGTAAACTTATCGCCAACCGTGTTTCTCCAAGAATAAGACCTCCTCCAAAAATAAGCTCTAGTGCTTTTTTGGGGGGCAAAAAAAAATAAGACTGTCTTATTTTTGGAAAAACACGGTATACACACACACACACACACACACACACACACACACACACACAATTAAAGACTGAAAAGGTAAAACATTTTAAAAGTTTACTAATAGGATCACCAAAAAAATAAGTAAAATAAATGTATACATTATATTTGCAATAAATTCATCAAACATTGTGCATCATTCTGATAAATTTGCTGCAAAATTCCCCAGTGCAAAAAAAAAAAAAACAACAAAAAACCAGGGGTAAATGACTTTATGCCGACCTGACATAATGTAACAAAAAACCTCCCCCCCATGTCCCATATAAATAGGTAGATAAGTTACAAATACATAAAATACGTTACAGAAAAATGTCAGGATTTAAATCAGTAAAGAGCATTTTGTACCAAAAAATAAAAATACACCATGAAACTAGAGCGATTCACTTCTCTTTCTTCCCGCTTTGGGTGAATCTAGTTTGGCAGCCATGATACAGTAGGTGTGCCAGCTGCTAGTAAATCAGGGCATACAACTGGCATCATGGCTCCCATCACAGAGAGGTGATGCCATTAGTACAGCTTGCGACTACTTTGCCTAGTGATTGGCTGCAGCGGTCAGAAGCTGAGGCCAGGGATGATAATCCTCTTAAGTGAACAACAAGCTTTCCCTGACTGTGCGTTAGCCTCTCCTATTTGTACATTACACCACAGTGTGGTTTGTCATTCTGGACTGTAGGAAAGCTGGGTGACCTCTCCTGCATTAATCACCATGCTAATAGTCATTCATCTTTCCCAAAAACAGAAAAAACTAGGAAGCGGCTGAATACAACCAGGACGTCTCATGAGGGGCGATTGACTGTAGGTAAAACTCTATAAAGCTGGTGCAGTAAGTTTGCAAGAACATATATAAAAATGACCAGTGTAAAAAGTGTAATCCTGTGCAACGCACCCAGACAGAACCCAGCTGTATAAAGCAGCACTTACAGAATCCTCTGTACACCAACACAATATTTTTAAAATATATATTTTTTTATTATGATCATAGGATTCCCGAACAATCCTGAACTATTAAAGCGCACCAATCACCAGGATTTTCCTATATAAGCTAAAGCCAGTGCTATACTGGCACTATCAGGCTGATTCTATACATACCTGTAGTTGTGAGATCAGATGTATAGGTTTTGAAACCCAAGCAAGTAAAGTTTGTAAACGGAGCAGCTTTTTGAATGACTGCAGCTGCCGATCAGCTGATAGCTGGGGTGGATATTCATAGTGATTCCTGCCCATGCCTGTCACTCGTCCTGGTTATTTATACTAATTGTATGATATAATCGTTTTACTAAGTGACTAGAAGGACCTGTGCTGATGTCATGCCCATGTGACCAGAAGGGCGAGGCCTCAGCCAACAGAAAAATAATGTTGCTTCCTGGTATGTTCTGTTGGCTGACGCTCCGCCCTTTCTGGTCACATGGTTATAACATCAGCACAGGTCCTTCTAGTCACTTAGTAAAACGATTCTATAAAATAGAATTAGTATAAATAACAGGGGGAGGACGGACAGGCAGGGGGGCAAGAATCACTATGAATATCCACCACAGCCATCAGCCGATCGGCAGCTGCTGTCATTCAAAAAGCTGCTCATTTTACAAACTTTACTTGCTTGGGTTTCAAAACCTATACATCCTATCTGACCACTACAGGTATGTATAGAATCAGCCTGACAGTGCCAGAATAGCACTGGCTTTAGGTTATATAGGAAAATCCTGATGATTGGTGCGCTTTAAGTGCAATATACATCCTCCATACAGTTTACGTTGTCGCGACATTGAATGTAGCCCATGTGAACAAGCACATACGGCCTCTCCTGAAGGTAAGATACTGACTAGTGATGAGTGAGCACTACCATGCTCAGGTGCTCAGTACTCGCAACTAGTGATGAGCGGGCACTACCATGCTCAGGTGCTCAGTACTCGCAACTAGTGATGAGCGGGCACTACCATGCTCAGGTACTTGTAACTAGTGATGAGCGGGCACTACCATGCTCGGGTCTTTGGTAACTATAACTAGCAGTCAGACGCTCGGATGGAATGGGAAACAAGATTGAGTCCCCCATTGACTTCCATTATACTTGGTACTTTAGTTGTGCCCGAATGCTAGTTACAAGTACTGAGCACCCGAGCATGTTAGTGCCCGCTCATCACTAGTTACGAGTACTGAGCACCCGAGCATGGTAGTGCTCGCTCATCACTAGTTACGAGTACTGAGCACCCAAGCATGGTAGTGCTCGCTCATCACTAGTTACGAGTACAGAGCACCCGAGCATGGTAGTGCCCGCTCATCACTAGTTACGAGCACCCGAGCATGGTAGTGCTCGCTCATCACTAGTTACGAGTACTGAGCACCTGAGCATGGTAGTGCTCGCTCATCTCTAGTTACGAGTACAGAGCACCCGAGCATGGTAGTGCCCGCTCATCACTAGTTACGAGCACCCGAGCATGGTAGTGCTCGCTCATCACTAGTTACGAGTACTGAGCACCCGAGCATGGTAGTGCTCACTCCTCACTAGTTACGAGTACTGAGCACCCGAGCATGGTAGTGCTCACTCATCACTAGTTACGAGTACTGAGCACCCGAGCATGGTAGTGCTCACTCATCACTAGTTACGAGTACTGAGCACCCAAGCATGGTAGTGCCCACTCATCACTAGTTACGAGCACCCGAGCATGGTAGTGCTCACTCATCACTAGTTACGAGTACTGAGCACCCGAGCATGGTAGTGCTCGCTCATCACTAGTTACGAGTACAGAGCACCCGAGCATGGTAGTGCCCGCTCATCACTAGTTACGAGCACCCGAGCATGGTAGTGCTCACTCATCACTAGTTACAAGTACTGAGCACCCAAGCATGGTAGTGCCCGCTCATCACTAGTTACAAGTACTGAGCACCCGAGCACGGTAGTGCCTGCTCATCACTAGTTACGAGTACAGAGCACCCGAGCATGGTAGTGCCCGCTCATCACTAGTTACGAGTACAGAGCACCCGAGCATGGTAGTGCTCCTCATCACTAGTTACAAGTACTGAGCACCCGAGCATGGTAGTGCCCGCTCATCACTAGTTACGAGTACTGAGCACCCGAGCATGGTAGTGCTCCTCATCACTAGTTACAAGTACTGAGCACCCGAGCATGGTAGTGCCCGCTCATCACTAGTTGTTTTGGATCAAACTTGGCCATTCAAATCCATGAGTATGAAAACGGAGACTGCACTGATGATGAGGCCCTGAACTTTTCATCTGTTGCTGCCCTGTTACCTATCAGCATTTCACGCCACATTAAAAGAATTGATTGATCACATCATATTGATGACGTATTTTATTTCTCACCTACGGAGGTTAGAACAGCTCTGGTTATCCTTCACAATACAATCTGTTCTGCAGAAGCCAACAGCAGCTGCTACACAGTGACCAGGCTTGTTTTTATATCTGATCGGTTGAGGTGTCAGTTGTGAGATTCCCCCCCACTGATCACACATGGCTAGGTCATCAATATTACGTGCCTGGAAAACCCCTTTAAGGCTCCAGAATATATAAAAATAAGTCTTTACAATAAATACAGTGTATTCAGGATGAGCGCCACCTACAGGAAATCTGGAAGACAGTGATTTTATTCTACAGCCTCTCATTCCATCTCCTCGGTGAGAGGCGCTTCCTTTGTAGTTCCAGTCCTTTATCCCTGAGGTTCCCAGTGCGGCCGCCCATCACTCCCAGTGCGGCCGCCCATCACTCCCAGTGCGGCCGCCCATCACTCCCAGTGCACGTCGTCCCTCTGCAGCGAGCCCTGCAGCGTCTGCATTTCGCGCAGTAACTGCAGGCTCTTCCTGCTCTTCTCTCCTGGACTCGCTCTGTTGGGGTCCCGCTTACTCGTTTGCTGGTCTTTCCCGCTCCGATGGGTTTTGGAAAATTCGCAAGAATTCTTCTTTTTGTGTCTCGTCTCCTTCAGTAACTTTCTGAGCTGTGTGCGGAAAAAAGAAGAGCAGCAATCTGAATGGTTGCTACAGAAAAACCTAAAACAAAACTTCCACTTTCCCAGCGGGCCCTATGGACGTATTATTGCGGGCCGCCCTCCACGATCTAATATCAGCCATTTGTGGGGATCTTAGTATATTGCACTGTGCACACCCGAATAATATGGATTTTTGATGAGACTGGCCCTTTAAATTTCAAATGCATTAAGGGGATAAGAAAATGACCCATTCCTTGTATCTTTTTTTTTAAATCTTTCTATATATTATTAAAACAAAACTAGATTAAAAAAAAAAAATCTATGATTAGAATTTGATATTAAAATTCTTGAACTCTTGCAGTTTTTACTCAGAGCTTCATAATAGGCTGACACTTCCTGCGCTGTAGAGATCCCTTTTCAGCAGACTCATTATCCTCAGAGGTAGGACTACAATTGACAGATAATACTTGTATATAGACTATGTGCCAACGGGACAACGTACCCGCGGACTTTTCCGCAGGTTTACCGCAGCTGCTGCCCAAAATCCGCACCTATATATTGCTGCGGGATTCGAGCAATTTTGTTGTGGTAAATACCTGTGGAAGTCCCGCCCTGTAGCTCCATAGTGGAGAAGCGGGAATTCCGCAGGTATTTCCACAGGAATAATTGACATGCAGTTACGTGCTGCTGCGGGACATCCGCAGCATATTCCGCAGCCGCACATACCGCAGCATGGACACAGCACTCCCCATGTCCCATAGGATAACATGGGGAGTGTCTGTACTTGCTAGAAGCTGCGGATTTATCTGTAAAATCCAGATAAATCTGCAGGTTTTCCGCGGGTACGTTGTCCCATGGGCACATATTCCCCTATTATGAATTCTAAGGCCATCACAGATCACCTCCTCCCCCTCTCTGCACCGGTCAGAGCATACTTGGAAAACTCTCCCTTAGAAGTGGACATACCAAGACTTATTTCCTATGGTCTATGTGATTGGTATAAACCATATATCTGAATTCTGGTAACGGTAGCTCAGGCTATATGGCTGCTCCCATAAATCAGGTATAGAAAATAATAATAATAATAATAATTATTATAATAAATCAGAAAATTAAAATCTTTTTCTAAATATTTAAACTATTTTTATGAAACTTTAAAGGCTATATGCACACGTTGCGCTTTTGGTGCAGTTTTGTTGTTGGAAAGTTCTCACTTTTGACTTCCCAGCAAAATCTATGACAATTCAGATTTGCTGTGTGCACATTGCAGTTTTTTGGTCTGCACTTTATTTGTCACAAACAAATTGCAGCATGTTCTATCTTCTTGCGTTTTTGTCTCGCTGGGACAAGGTGCAGTTTTGGTTGCAGTTTTTGTGACAACAAAATTGCAATGTGCACATGCACCTATAGCCTAAAATGCTCGCCCATGTCTGTGCCGCCAAGGGACTCACCATTGCTTGGTGCTTGCGTACTTTGGTGATCTGATCTGCCTTTGCTTCCATTCTTCTCACCAGAACCTCCAGTTCTTCCTCCAGATCTTCTTTAAGACGCTGAGAATGAGCCTCATTCATCTGCTTCACCAGCTCCTGGTGATCACTGGCAGAAAAGAGAAATCAGGGGTCACATTGCATCATCTCCTACCACTTGGCATAGTCTCCTTTTCCTATACAGTTGTGGTTCCCATTTTTTGGCTCCTCTGAATATAACCGTTCAGTGAAACTGCTCAGATGCAGACATAAAACTCAAGATGTTTGATACAGAAAAGCACAAGCCACAAGATCAAATTTGAAAAAATAAAAGCAAGTTTTGTAGTTTTATTCTTCTCTATTCGGTGTTTAATGTATAGCTTAAAAAAAAAATATAAAAAAAAATAAAATAAAATAATAATAATAATAATAATAATAATAATAATAATAATAATAATTATATATATATATATATAATATTAATAATATATATATATATATATATATTAATAATATATATTATATTCATAATATATATATTATATATTAATAATGAAGGGAATTTTGTTTACTTACCGTAAATTCCTTTTCTTCTAGCTCCTATTGGGAGACCCAGACAATTAGGGTGTATAGCTACTGCCTCCGGAGGCCACACAAAGTATTACACTTTAAAAAGTGTAACCCCTCCCCTCTGCCGATACACCCCCCCGTGCATCACGGGCTCCTCAGTTTTGGTGCAAAAGCAGGAAGGAGGAAACTTATAAATTGGTCTAAGGTAAATTCAATCCGAAGGATGTTCGGAGAACTGAAACCATGAACCAAAAGAACAATTCAACATGAACAACATGTGTACACAAAAGAACAAACAGCCCGAAGGGAACAGGGGCGGGTGCTGGGTCTCCCAATAGGAGCTAGAAGAAAAGGAATTTACGGTAAGTAAACAAAATTCCCTTCTTCTTTGTCGCTCCATTGGGAGACCCAGACAATTGGGACGTCCAAAAGCAGTCCCTGGGTGGGTAAAAGAATACCCCGATAAAAAGAGCCGACAACGGCCCTCCTCTTACAGGTGGGCAACCGCCGCCTGAAGGACTCGCCTACCTAGACTGGCATCCGCCGAAGCATAGGTATGCACTTGATAGTGTTTCGTGAAAGTGTGCAGACTAGACCAGGTAGCTGCCTGACACACCTGCTGAGCCGTCGCCCGGTGCCGCAATGCCCAGGACGCACCCACGTCTCTGGTAGAATGGGCTTTCAGCCCTGAAGGAATCGGAAGCCCAGAAGAACGGTAGGCCTCAAAAATCGGTTCCTTGATCCACCGAGCCAAGGTTGACTTGGAAGCCTGCGACCCCTTACACTGGCCAGCGACAAGGACAAAGAGCGCATCAGAACGGCGCAGTGGCGCCGTGCGAGACACGTAGATCCGGAGTGCTCTCACTAGATCTAACAAATGCAAATCCTTTTCACATTGGTGAATTGGATGAGGGCAAAATGAAGGTAAGGAGATATCCTGATTGAGATGAAAAGGGGATACCACCTTAGGGAGAAAGTCCGGGACCGGACGCAGAACCACTTTATCCTGGTGAAATACCAGGAAGGGGGCTTTGCATGACAGCGCTGCAAGCTCTGACACTCTTCGGAGTGATGTAACTGCCACTAGAAATGCCACCTTCTGCGAAAGACGTGATAGCGAGACCTCCCGCAGCGGCTCAAAAGGTGGTTTCTGAAGAGCCCGTAGAACCCTGTTGAGATCCCAGGGTTCCAGCGGACGCTTGTAAGGTGGGACTATGTGGCAAACTCCCTGCAGGAACGTGCGGACCTGCGGAAGCCTGGCTAGACGCTTTTGAAAAAACACGGAAAGCGCCGATACTTGTCCCTTGAGAGAGCCGAGAGACAAACCCTTGTCCATTCCGGATTGAAGGAAGGAAAGAAACGTGGGTAAGGCAAACGGCCAGGGGGTAAACCCCTTCTCAGAGCACCAGGCTAAGAAGATCCTCCAAGCCCTGTGATAGATCTTGGCTGACGTTGGTTTCCTGGCCTGTCTCATAGTGGCAATGACCTCTTGAGATAACCCTGAGGACGCTAGGAGCCAGGACTCAATGGCCACACAGTCAGGTTGAGGGCCGCAGAATTCAGATGGAAAAATGGCCCTTGAGACAGCAAGTCTGGTCAGTCTGGGAGCGCCCACGGTTGACCCACCGTGAGGTGCCACAGGTCCGGGTACGACGACCTCCTCAGCCAGTCTGGAGCGACGAGGATGGCGCGGCGGCAGTCGGACCTGATCTTGCGCAACACTCTGGGCAGCATTGCCATAGGAGGGAATACATAAGGCAGTCGAAACTGCGACCAATCCTGAACTAAGGCGTCCGCCGCCAGAGCTCTGTGATCCTGAGACCGTGCCATGAATGCCGGGACTTTGTTGTTGTGCCGAGACGCCATGAGATCGACGTCCGGCGTTCCCCAGCGGCAACAGATCTCTTGAAACACGTCCGGGTGAAGAGACCATTCCCCTGCGTCCATGCCCTGGCGACTGAGAAAGTCGGCTTCCCAGTTTTCTACGCCCGGGATGTGAACCGCGGAGATGGTGGAGGCTGTGGCCTCCGCCCACAGCAGAATCCGCCGAACTTCTTGGAAGGCTTGCCGACTGCGAGTGCCGCCCTGGTGGTTGATGTACGCGACCGCCGTGGCGTTGTCCGACTGTATGCGGATCTGCCTGCCCTCCAGCCACCGATGGAACGCCTTTAGGGCTAGATACACTGCCCTTATCTCCAGAACATTGATCTGAAGGGAGGACTCTGTCGGAGTCCAGGTTCCCTGAGCCTTGTGGTGGAGAAAAACCGCTCCCCACCCTGACAGACTCGCGTCCGTCGTGACCACAGCCCAGGATGGGGGCAGGAAAGATTTTCCCTTCGACAGAGAAGTGGGACGAAGCCACCACTGAAGAGAGGTCTTGGCTGCCAGAGACAGAGAGACGTTCCTGTCTAAGGACGTCGACCTCTTGTCCCATTTGCGGAGAATGTCCCATTGGAGTGGACGCAGATGAAACTGCGCAAAGGGAACTGCCTCCATTGCTGCCACCATCTTCCCCAGGAAGTGCATGAGGCGCCTCAAGGGGTGTGACTGGACCCGAAGGAGAGATTGCACCCCTGTTTGCAGCGAACGCTGTTTGTCCAGCGGTAGCTTGACTATCGCTGAGAGAGTATGAAACTCCATCCCGAGGTAAGTCAGTGATTGGGTCGGAGTCAATTTTGACTTTGGGAAATTGATGATCCACCCGAACCTCTGGAGAGTCTCCAGAGCAACGGTCAGACTGTGTTGACATGCCACCCGGGAGGGTGCCTTGACTAGAAGATCGTCTAAGTACGGGATCACCGAGTGGCCCTGAGAGTGTAGGACTGCCACAACGGATGCCATGACCTTGGTGAAGACCCGTGGGGCTGTCGCCAGGCCGAAAGGCAGTGCCACAAACTGAAGGTGTTCGTCCCCGATGGCGAAACGCAGGAAGCGTTGATGCTCTGGAGCGATCGGCACATGGAGATAGGCATCCCTGATGTCGATTGATGCTAGGAAGTCTCCTTGGGACATCGAAGCGATGACAGAGCGGAGGGATTCCATGCGAAACCGCCTGGTTCTCACATGTCTGTTGAGCAATTTGAGGTCCAAAACGGGACGGAATGAACCGTCCTTTTTTGGCACCACGAACAGGTTGGAGTAAAAACCGCGACCACGTTCCTGAAGGGGAACAGGTATCACAACTCCTTCTGTCTTCAGAGTGTCCACCGCCTGAAAAAGCGCAACGGTTCGCTCGGGGGGCGGAGATGTTCTGAAAAAACGAGTCGGAGGACGAGAGCTGAACTCTATCCTGTAACCGTGAGACAGAATGTCCCTCACCCATCGGTCTTGGACATGTGGCCACCAGGCGTCGCAAAAGCGGGAGAGCCTGCCACCGACCGAGGATGCGGTTTGGGGAGGCCGAAAGTCATGAGGAGGCCGCCTTAGAGACGGTGCCTCCGGCGGTCTTTGGAGGACGTGACTTAGACCGCCATGCAGAAGAGTTTCTCTGGCTCTTCTGTGGCCTGTTGGATGAGGAGGATTGAGATCTGGCTGAGGGCCGAAAGGACCGAAACCTCGCTTGAATTTTTCGTTGCTGAGGTCTCTTTGGTTTGGGCTGGGGTAAGGACGAGTCTTTTCCCTTGGATTGCTTAATAATTTCATCCAATTGCTCGCCAAACAATCGGTCGCCAGAAAAAGGCAAACCGGTCAAGAACTTCTTGGAAGCAGAGTCTGCCTTTCATTCGCGTAGCCACATGGCCCTGCGGACTGCCACCGAATTGGCGGATGCTACCGCTGTACGGCTAGCCGAGTCCAGGACAGCATTCATGGCGTAGGATGAAAATACCGACGCCTGAGAAGACAAAGACGCCACTTGCGGAGCAGAGGTACGGGTGACCGCATTAATCTCAGACAGACAAGCTGAGATAGCCTGGAGTGCCCACACTGCTGCAAAGGCTGGGGCAAAGGACGCGCCTATGGCTTCATAGATGGATTTCATTAGGAGCTCTATCTGCCTGTCCGTGGCATCCTTGAGCGATGAACCGTCAGCCACTGCTACTACGGATCTAGCCGCCAGTCTAGAGACTGGAGGATCCACCTTGGGACATTGAGCCCAACCCTTAACTACGTCAGGGGGGAAGGGGTAACGTGTGTCATTAAGGCGTTTAGTAAAGCGCTTGTCCGGGAAAGCCCTGTGCTTCTGGACAGCATCTCTGAAGTTAGAGTGATCGAAGAAAGCACTCAGAGTACGTTTGGGAAACCTAAACTGGTGCTTCTCCTGCTGTGAGGCCGACTCCTCTATAGGTGGAGTTGGGGGAGAAAGATCTAGCACCTGGTTGATGGACGCTATTAGGTCATTTACTATGGCGTCCCCTTCAGGTGTATCAAGATTGAGAGCAACGTCAGGGTCAGAGTCCTGGGCTGCGACCTCCGCCTCATCCTCTAGAGAGTCCTCAAGCTGAGACCCCGAACAGCGTGATGAAGTCGGGGAAGATTCTAAGCGAGCCCGCTTAGCCGGTCTGGGACTGCGGTCCGTGCCGGAGTCCTCCACGTAATAACTAGAGGCCACCCCAGGAGCACGCTTCGTCGCAGACCGAGATGGGCCTGGGGGCGATCCCGCAGTGCCCGGGGCCTGTGTAAGGGCCGGTCTGGACTGCAAGACTTCTAGTATCTTAGCAGACCATTTATCCATAGACTGAGCCATGGATTGTGAAAATGACTCAGAGAGTTTCTCAGCTAAAACTGCAAACTCTGTCCCTGCCGCCTGTACAGGGGTAGCCGGCGGTTCTACCTGGGCCGAGGGTCCCACCAGTGCCCCAGGCTCCGGCTGAGCGAGTGCCACAGGGCCCGAGCATTGCTCACAGTGAGGGTAGGTGGAACCTGCAGGTAGCATAGCCGCACAAGAGGTACAGGTTGCAAAATAACCCTGTGTCTTGGCACCCTTGCTCCTTGTGAACGACATGCTGTTGTCTGCCAGGAGAATGATCACAGAGGGATATATAGCCACAAGCTAACAGTACAGCCGAACCGAGAAAAATGTATACAAATATAATTATATATATATATATATATATATATATATATATATATATATATATATATATATATATATATATATATATATATATATATATATATATATATATATATATATATATATATATATATATATATATATATATATATATATATATATATATATATATATATATATATATATATATATATATATATATATATATATACAGTTCGGCACTCTAGGGGGACCAGCACCGGGTGACCGGTGTGGCTTACCAACCGCTCAAGCGGTGTGTGGCCACCAGATTCCCTGCCTCGGGTCTCCCAGAGCTGCTGCCAGAAGTCCTCCACCGGCAGAATGTGCTTAAAACATGGCTGTCGGCGTTCACAGGGGAGGAGGGAGCCGTGGGCGTAACTACAAAAGTGCGGGAATCTGGTGCCCCAGAGTGAATAGTGAGGGGGGAGGAGGACAGCTAAGTGTGCTCCAGCCCTCACTGTCGGCGTCAGACCGACCGTCCCGCCCTTTCCCCTGACTGGCAGGCCCGGGGGCGGGAGTTTAAGGCACTAGGCCGCAAAAGCCGGGGACTAAAGTTAAAACCGCGGCCGGCAAGCAGGCGCGGTAGTCCCGGTCTCATACCGACACCGCAGTCGCTGCAGCGTCTGAGGCCAAAGTGCTCCATGCACCGTCCCCAAGGGGACACAGAGTACCTGTAGATGCAGGGCCCTGTCCCTGATGATACTCAGTCTCCTGTCCGTCAGAATCCCAAAGGGGCTGCGGAGGGAGCCCGGTCCCAGTGCCTGGATGACCGGATATGATCCCACTTCTCCCAGAGCCCCTAAGGGATGGGGAAGGAAAACGGCATGTGGCTCCAGCCTGTGTACCCGCAATGGGTACCTCAACCTTAACAACACCGCCGACTTAGTGGGGTGAGAAGGGAGCATGCCGGGGGCCCTGTTAGGGGCCCTCTTTTCTTCCATCCGATACAATCAGCAGCTGCTGCTGACTAAAATGGGAGCATGAGTGAATGTGTGCCTCCTTCAACACAAAGCATAAAAACTGAGGAGCCCGTGATGCATGGGGGGGTGTATAGGCAGAGGGGAGGGGTTACACTTTTTAAAGTGTAATACTTTGTGTGGCCTCCGGAGGCAGTAGCTATACACCCTAATTGTCTGGGTCTCCCAATGGAGCGACAAAGAAATATATATATATATATATATATATATATATATATATATATATATATATATATATATATATATATATATATATATATATATATATATATATATATATATATATATATATATATATATATATATATATATATATATGTATATATATATATATATATATATATATATATATATATATATATATATATATATATATATATATATATATATATATATATATATATATTCATATTCATTCAACACCACAGCATATACTATACATTCTGTTCTACTATGAAGCAGAGCACGAGGCCAAGCTTCACAGGAGGACTACAATGGCAGCTCTGGTAACCCATCGCATCACCATGATCACTTTGCGAGGGTTACCAATGGGTGCTGGTGCACGTAGGCCATTGGCAAACAAGTCATTTAAATGACGCCGTCAGTAATGGACAGCGGCAATGGTTAAATAGCAGTGAACAGAGGCAACTCTGGTCGCTGATAGAGACAGATGCTGTACAACACAGCCAGAGTCTGTTCAGTATGGTGCACGGTCAGTTCTTCAACCCGATACATACATCCCGCATGCAAACTTTGATTAACCCCTTAGTGACGGAGCTAATTTTCATCTTAATGACCAGACCAAATTTTGCAATTTTGACCAGTGTCCCTTCATGATGTTATAACTCTGGAACGCTTCAACGGATCCCAGTGATTCGGAGATTGTTTTTTCGTCACATATTGGACTTCATGTTAGTACCAAATTTAGGACAATAGTTTTTGCGTTTATTTGTGAAAAAAAAATGAATTTTGGCAAAATGTTTGAAAAATTTTAAAATTTTCAACTTTTGAATTTTTTTACCGTTAAACCAGAGAGTTCTGTGACACAAAATACTTAATAAATAACATTTCCCACTTGTCTAGTTTACATCAGCACAATTTTGGAAAAAAAAAAAAAAATTTTGTTAGGAAGTTAGAAGGGTTCAAAGTTCATCAGCAATTTCTCATTTTTACATCAAAATTTTCAAAACCTTTTTTTTTTAGGGACCACATCCCATTTGAAGTGATTTTGAGAGGCCTAGGTGACCGAAAATACCCAAAAGTGACCCCATTCTAAAAACTGCACCCCTCAAGGTACTCAAAACCACATTGAAGAAGTTTATTAACCCTTTAGGTGCTTCACAGGAACTAAAGCAATATGGAATTAAAAAAGCAAAGAAGGGAATTTTGTTTACTTACCGTAAATTCCTTTTCTTCTAGCTCCTATTGGGAGACCCAGACAATTGGGTGTATAGCTTCTGCCTCCGGAGGCCACACAAAGTATTACACTTAAAAGTGTAAACCCCTCCACTCTGCCTATACACCCCCCCGTGCATCACGGGCTCCTCAGTTTTGGTGCAAAAGCAGGAAGGAGGAAACTTATAAATTGGTCTAAGGTAAATTCAATCCGAAGGATGTTCGGAGAACTGAAAACCATGAACCCAGAACAATTCAACATGAACAACATGTGTACACAAAAGAACAACAGCCCGAAGGGAACAGGGGCGGGTGCTGGGTCTCCCAATAGGAGCTAGAAGAAAAGGAATTTACGGTAAGTAAACAAAATTCCCTTCTTTGTCGCTCCATTGGGAGACCCAGACAATTGGGATGTCCAAAAGCAGTCCCTGGGTGGGTAAAAGAATACCTCGGTAATAGAGCCGTAAAACGGCCCCTTCCTACAGGTGGGCAACCGCCGCCTGAAGGACTCGCCTACCTAGGCTGGCATCTGCCGAAGCGTAGGTATGCACCTGATAGTGTTTCGTGAAAGTGTGCAGACTCGACCAGGTAGCCGCCTGACACACCTGCTGAGCCGTAGCCTGGTGCCGCAATGCCCAGGACGCACCCACGGCTCTGGTAGAATGGGCTTTCAGCCCTGAAGGAACCGGAAGCCCCGAAGAACGGTAGGCTTCAAGAATTGGTTCCTTGATCCACCGAGCCAAGGTTGACTTGGAAGCCTGCGACCCTTTACGCTGGCCAGCGACAAAGACAAAGAGCGCATCCGAGCGGCGCAGGGGCGCCGTACGAGAAATGTAGAGTCTGAGTGCTCTCACAAGATCTAACAAGTGCAAATCCTTTTCACATTGGTGAACTGGATGAGGGCAAAAAGAAGGTAAGGAGATATCCTGATTGAGATGAAAAGGGGATACCACCTTAGGGAGAAATTCCGGAACCGGACGCAGAACCACCTTGTCCTGGTGAAACACCAGGAAGGGGGCTTTGCATGACAGTGCAGCTAGCTCAGACACTCTCCGAAGTGATGTGACTGCCACTAGGAAGACCACCTTCTGCGAAAGGCGTGAAAGAGAAATATCCCTCATTGGCTCGAAAGGTGGTTTCTGAAGAGCCGTTAGCACCCTGTTCAGATCCCAGGGTTCTAGCGGACGCTTGTAAGGAGGGACTATGTGGCAAACCCCCTGCAGGAACGTGCGTACCTGCGGAAGCCTGGCTAGACGCTTTTGAAAAAACACAGAGAGCGCCGAGACTTGTCCCTTAAGAGAGCCGAGAGACAAACCCTTTTCCATTCCGGATTGAAGGAAGGACAGAAAAGTGGGCAAGGCAAATGGCCAGGGAGTAAAACCCTGATCAGAGCACCAGGATAAGAAGATCCTCCACGTCCTGTGGTAGATCTTGGCGGACGTTGGTTTCCTGGCCTGTCTCATAGTGGCAATGACCTCTTGAGATAACCCTGAAGACGCTAGGATCCAGGACTCAATGGCCACACAGTCAGGTTGAGGGCCGCAGAATTCAGATGGAAAAATGGCCCTTGAGACAGTAAGTCTGGACGGTCTGGTAGTGCCCACGGTTGACCCACCGTGAGATGCCACAGATCCGGGTACCACGACCTCCTCGGCCAGTCTGGGGCGATGAGGATGGCGCGGCGGCAGTCGGACCTGATCTTGCGTAATACTCTGGGCAGCAGTGCCAGAGGAGGAAATACATAAGGCAGCCGAAACTGCGACCAATCCTGAACTAATGCGTCTGCCGCCAGAGCTCTGTGATCTTGAGACCGTGCCATGAATGCCGGGACCTTGTTGTTGTGCCGGGACGCCATTAGGTCGACGTCCGGCTTCCCCCAGCGGCAACAGATCTCTTGAAAAACGTCCGGGTGAAGAGACCATTCCCCTGCGTCCATGCCCTGGCGACTGAGAAAGTCGGCTTCCCAGTTTTCTACGCCCGGGATGTGAACCGCGGAGATGGTGGAGGCTGTGGCCTCCGCCCACAGCAGAATCCGCCGAACTTCTTGGAAGGCTTGACGACTGCGAGTGCCGCCCTGGTGGTTGATGTACGCGACCGCCGTGGCGTTGTCCGACTGTATGCGGATCTGCCTGCCCTCCAGCCACCGATGGAACGCCTTTAGGGCTAGATACACTGCCCTTATCTCCAGAACATTGATCTGAAGGGAGGACTCTGGCTGAGTCCAGGTACCCTGAGCCCTGTGGTGGAGGAAGACCGCTCCCCACCCTGACAGACTCGCGTCCGTCGTGACCACAGCCCAGGATGGGGGCAGGAATGATTTCCCCTTCGACAAAGAAGTGGGAAGAAGCCACCACTGAAGGGAGGCCTTGGCTGCCCGAGAAAGGGAGACGTTCCTGTCGAGGGACGTCGACTTCCTGTCCCATTTGCGGAGAATGTCCCATTGAAGTGGACGCAGATGAAACTGCGCAAATGGAACTGCCTCCATTGCTGCCACCATCTTCCCTAGGAAGTGCATGAGGCGCCTCAAGGGGTGCGACTGGGCTCGAAGGAGAGATTGCACCCCTGTCCGTAGTGAACGCTGTTTGTCCAGCGGAAGTTTCACTAATCACTGAGAGAGTATGAAACTCCATCCCGAGATATGTCAGCGATTGGGTCGGTGTCAATTTTGACTTTGGGAATTTGATGATCCACCCGAATCTCTGGAGAGTCTCCAGAGCAATGTTCAGGCTGTGTTGGCATGCCACCCGAGAGGGGGCCTTGACAAGGAGATCGTCTAAGTAAGGGATCACCGAGTGTCCCTGAGAGTGTAGGACTGCTACCACTGTTGCCATGACCTTGGTGAAGACCCGTGGGGCTGTCGCCAGGCCGAAAGGCAGTGCCACGAACTGAAGGTGTTCGTCCCCGATGGCGAAACGCAGGAAGCGCTGATGCTCTGGTGCAAATCGGCACGTGGAGATAAGCATCCCTGATGTCGATTGATGCTAGGAAGTCCCCTTGGGACATCGAGGCGATGACGGAGCGGAGAGATTCCATCCGGAACCGTCTGCTTTTCACGTGTCTGTTGAGCAGTTTGAGGTCCAGAACGGGACGGAAAGATCCGTCCTTTTTTGGCACCACAAACAAGTTGGAGTAAAAACCGTGACCCCATTGCTGAAGGGGAACAGGGATCACCACTCCTTCTGCCTTCAGAGTGCTCACCGCCTGAAGAAGAGCATCGGCTCTCTCGGGGGGCGGAGATGTTCTGAAGAAACGAGTCGGAGGACGAGAGCGGAACTCTATCCTGTAACCGTGAGACAGAATGTCTCTCACCCATCGGTCTTGGACATGTGGCAACCAGGCATCGCAAAAGCGGGAGAGCCTGCCACCGACCGAGGATGCGGTTTGGAGAGGCCGAAAGTCATGAGGAGGCCGCTTTGTGAGCGGTTCCTCCGGCGGTCTTTTTAGGACGTGACTTAGACCGCCATGAATCAGAGTTCCTCTGACCCTTCTGTGGCCTGTTGGACGAGGAGAATTGAGACCTGGCTGAGGGCCGAAAGGACCGAAACCTCGATTGTACCTTCCGTTGTTGAGGTCTGTTTGGTTTGGACTGGGGTAAGGACGAGTCCTTTCCCTTGGATTGTTTAATGATTTCATCCAATTGCTCGCCAAACAGACGGTCGCCAGAAAATGGCAAACCGGTTAAGAACTTTTTGGAAGCAGAGTCTGCCTTCCATTCACGTAGCCACATGGCCCTGCGGACTGCCACCGAATTGGCGGATGCTACCGCCGTACGGCTCGCAGAGTCCAGGACAGCATTCATGGCGTAGGACGCAAACGCCGACGCCTGAGAGGTTAAGGACACAACCTGCGGAGTAGAGGCACGTGTGACTGCATTAATCTCAGACTGACAAGCTGAGATAGCTTGGAGTGCCCATACGGCTGCGAATGCCGGAGCAAAGGACGCGCCGATAGCTTCATAGATGGATTTCATCAGGAGCTCTATCTGCCTGTCAGTGGCATCCTTGAGTGATGCACCGTCTGCCACTGCAACTATGGATCTAGCCGCCAGTCTAGAGATTGGAGGATCCACCTTGGGACACTGAGCCCAACCCTTGACTACGTCAGGGGGGAAGGGATAACGTGTGTCATTAAGGCGCTTAGTAAAGCGCTTATCTGGAAAAGCTCGGTGTTTCTGGACTGTATCTCTGAAGTCGGAGTGATCAAGAAACGCACTCCGTGTACGTTTGGGAAACCTAAAATGGAATTTCTCCTGGTGAGAAGCTGACTCCTCAATCTGAGGAGTTGGAGGAGAAGAAGGGAATTTTGTTACTTACCGTAAATTCCTTTTCTTCTAGCTCTTATTGGGAGACCCAGACGATTGGGGTATAGCTACTGCCTCCGGAGGCCACACAAAGCACTACACTAAAAAGTGCTAGGCCCCTCCCCTTCTGGCTATACCCCCCCGTGGTATCACGGGTTCTCCAGTTTTAGTGCCAAAGCAAGAAGGAGGAAAGCCAATAACTGGTTTAAACAAATTAACTCCGAGTAACATCGGAGAACTGAAAAACCGTTCAACATGAACAACATGTGTACCCGCAAACAACAAAAAAATCCCGAAGGACAACAGGGCGGGTGCTGGGTCTCCCAATAAGAGCTAGAAGAAAAGGAATTTACGGTAAGTAACAAAATTCCCTTCTTCTTCAGCGCTCTATTGGGAGACCCAGACGATTGGGACGTCCAAAAGCTGTCCCTGGGTGGGTAAAGAAATACCGCATGTTAGAGCTGCAAAACAGCCCTCCCCTACGGGGGTGTCACTGCCGCCTGCAGGACTCTTCCACCTAAGCTGGCGTCCGCCGAAGCATAGGTATGCACCTGATAATGCTTGGTGAAAGTGTGCAGACTGGACCAGGTAGCTGCCTGGCACACTTGTTGAGCCGAAGCCTGGTGTCGTAATGCCCAGGACGCACCCACGGCTCTGGGTGAGTGGGCTTTTAGCCCTGAAGGAACCGGAAGCCCCGCAGAACGGTAGGCCTCTACAATTGGTTCTTTGATCCATCGAGCCAGGGTGGCTTTAGAAGCCTGCAACCCCTTGCGCGGACCAGCGACAAGGACAAAAAATGCATCGGAACGGCGCATGGGCGCCGTGCGGGAAAAGTAGATTCTGAGTGCTCTCACCAGATCTAACAAACGTAAGTCCTTTCCATACCGGTGAACCGGATGAGGACAAAAGGAAGGCAAGGATATATCCTGATTAAGATGAAATGAAGATACGACCTTAGGGAGAAACTCCGGAATGGTGCGCAGCACTACCTTGTCCTGGTGGAACACCAGGAAGGGAGCCTTGGATGACAGAGCTGCCAGCTCAGACACTCGCCGAAGCGATGTGATCGCAACGAGAAACGCCACCTTCTGTGACAGGCGAGAAAATGAAACTTCCTTCAGAGGCTCGAAAGGCGGCTTCTGGAGAGCAACTAGTACCCTGTTGAGATCCCATGGATCTAACGGCCGCTTGTACGGGGGTACGATATGACAGACCCCCTGTAGGAACGTGCGCACCTTAGAAAGACGTGCTAGACGCTTCCGAAAAAAACACGGATAGTGCCGAGACTTGCCCCTTAAGGGAGCCGAGCGACAAGCCCTTTTCTAACCCCGATTGCAGGAAGGAAAGAAAAGTAGGCAATGCAAATGGCCAGGGAGACCCTCCCTGAGCCGAGCACCAGGTTAAGAAAATCTTCCACGTTCTGTGGTAGATCTTAGCAGAAGTGGACTTCCTAGCCTGTTTCATGGTGGCAACGACCCCTTGGGATAATCCTGAAGACGCTAGGATCCAGGACTCAATGGCCACACAGTCAGGTTCAGGGCCGCAGAATTCCGATGGAAAAACGGCCCTTGGGACAGTAAGTCTGGCCGGCCTGGTAGTGACCACGGTCGGCCGACCGTGAGATGCCACAGATCCGGGTACCACGATCTCCTCGGCCAGTCTGTGGCGACGAGTATGACGCGGCTGCAATCGGATCTGATTTTTGCGCAGTACTCTGGGCAAGATTGCCAGAGGTGGAAACACATATGGGAGCCGGAACTGCGACCAATCTTGCACTAAGGCGTCTGCCGCCAGAGCCCTGTGATCGCGCGATCGTGTCATAAATGCCGGGACCTTGTTGTTGTGCCGAGACGCCATTAGGTCGACGTCCGGCACCCCCCAGCGGCGACAGATTTCCTGAAACACGTCCGGGTGAAGGGACCATTCCCCTGCGTCCATACCCTGGCGACTGAGGAAGTCTGCTTCCCAGTTTTCTACGCCCGGGATGTGAACTGCGGATATGGTGGATGCTGTGTCCTCCACCCACATGAGGATTCGCCGGACTTCCTGGAAGGCTTGCCGACTGCGCGTCTCTCCTTGGTGGTTGATGTATGCCACCACTGTGGAGTTGTCCGACTGGAGTCGGATCTGCGCTCTTTGTAGCCACTGCTGGAAAGCTAGTAGGGCAAGATACCCTGCCCTGATTTCCAGAACATTGATCTGAAGGGTGGACTCCTGCTGAGTCCACGTCCCCTGAGCCCTGTGGCGGAGACAAACTGCTCCCCACCCTGACAGACTCGTATCTGTCGTGACTACTGCCCAGGATGGGGGTAGGAAGGATCTTCACTGTGACAATGAGGTGGAAATACGCCACCATTGCAGAGAGTCCTTGGCCGTCTGGGAAAAGGAGACTTTCCTGTCCAGGGAGGTTGACTGCCCGTCCCATTGGCGGAGAATGTCCCATGGAAGTTGGCGCAGATGAAACTGCGCAAAGGGAACTGCCTCCATGGCTGCCACCATCTTCCCTAGGAAGTGCATGAGGCGCCTTAAGGGGTGCGACTGGCCTTGAAGGAGAGACTGCACCTCTGTCTGCAGTGAACGCTGCTTGTTCAGCGGAAGCTTCACTATCGCTGATAGAGTGTGAAACTCCATGCCGAGATACGTTAGTGATTGAGTCGGTGACAGATTTGACCTTGCCAAATTGATGATCCACCCGAAAGTCTGGAGAGTCTCCAGCGTAACATTCAGGCTGCGTTGGCATGCCTCGAGGGATGGTGCTTTGACGAGTAGATCGTCCAAGTAAGGGATCACCGAGTGTCCCTGAGAGTGCAAGACTGCTACCACTGCTGCCATGATCTTGGTGAACACCCGTGGGGCTGTCGCCAGACCGAATGGCAGAGCTACGAACTGAAGATGGTCGTCTCCTATCACAAAACGTAGAAAACGTTGGTGCTCCGTAGCAATTGGCACGTGGAGATAGGCATCTTTGATGTCTGTTGAGGCAAGGAAGTCTCCTCGAGACATTGAGGTAATGACGGATCGGAGGGATTCCATCCGGAACCGCCTGGCGTGCACATGATTGTTGAGCAGTTTTAGGTCCAGAACAGGACGGAAGGAGCCGTCCTGTTTTGGAGCCACAAAGAGATTGGAGTACAAACCCTCGCCCTCGTTCCTGAGGGGGGACAGGGATCACCACTCCTTCTGCTCTTAGAGCGTCCACCGCCTGCTGCTGGGCATCTGCTCGGTGGGGAGGTGGGGCCGTTCTGAATAATGGAGTCGGAGGACGAGAACAGAACACTGTCCTGTGCACGTGAGCACAATGTCCGTCACCCACCGGTCTGTGACCTGTGGCAGCTAAATGTCGCCAAAGGCGGGGGAGTCTGCCATCAACCGCGGATGCGGAGAGAGAGAGAGAGAGCTGAGAGTCATGAGGAGACCGCCTTGGTAGCGGTTTCTCCGGCTGCCTTCCTTGGGCGTGATTGAGCCCGGCCGGAATCTGAGCCCGTCTGAGGTTTTGTAGCCCTTTTGCACGAGGACAATTGGGACCTGCCCGAGCTTGGGAAGGACCGAAACCTCGACTGTACTTTTAGGACAGTTTTAATAGGGTAAGTCGCAGTGCAGACATTGCGGGGTTACGGACGCCTCTGCGGTACAGATGTACATGTGCTCAAGGCCAGCTGCGCAAGAACAGCTGAACAGGTTAGGTTGCCTATACGGCTGTGAATGCCGTGGCAACCGACACGCCGATAGCCTCCTAGACAGATTTCAACCAGAGTCCATCTGTCTGTGAATGGCAACTTTAAGTGAAGCCCCATCTCCAGTGCAACTATGTCTCTAGACGCAAGCCTGGAGATTGGAGAATCCACCTTTGGACCCTGGGTCCAGCGCTTGACCACGTCAGGGGAAAAGGGATAACGTGTATCTTTAAAAAACGTTTGGAGAAAACGCTTATCTGGTAAGCGTGGTGTTTCTGGACTGCTTCTCTGAAGTCAGCGTGGCCAGAAAAATACTCCATATCCGTTTGAGATACTGAAAAGGGACTTCTCCTGCTGTGAAGCTGACTCCTCCACTGGGGGAGCTGAGGGAGAAAGATCCAACCTTCCATTGATGGACGCTATAGGATCATTCCGTATGGCGTTACCATCCGGTGTATCCGGATTGAGAGCGATGTCAGGATCAAAGTCCTGGAGAGCTGCCTTATCATACAGAGAGTCCTCCTGGGACCCCCCCGTTCCAAATGAGGTTGGTCAGGAAGATTGCCCATGGCCTGTCTGGACTGCAAGTCTCTATCTTATGACAATATATCTGTCGAAACTGCAACTCCGTCCCTGTCCTTGGACAGGGTTGACAGGTGGTTTCTTTGGCCACGACTAGTAGAGACCCCGGCAGACGAAGTGCTAGAGACCCCGGCAGACGAAGCGCTACAGGGGAGCATGCACACAATGGGACGGTGTCATGAATAGCATCCCATGTAGTAAAAACAGCACTGAAAATCTGTGTTGCTTTTTTGCCGCTGCCGACTAGCCATCTAGAAGTATATAGCCAAGAATGGTGACCGTACAGTGCAATGTATAGCATACAAGCATAAAGTACAAATGAACACTGCAGCACAAGCAATACAAGCAGCATAGAAGCCTATGCCCTGGCACCCCTGCTCTTCTGCTGCTGTAGACTAGTCATCTAGGGGAATATAGCCCAGAAGAGTGACCATACAGTGCGATGCATAGCATACAAGCACAAGTACAAATGCACACTGCAGCCCATGCAATACAAGCAACATAGAAAAAAACCTGTGCCCCAGCACCCTTGGTTTTCTGCTGCTGTAGTCTAGCCATTCCAGGAGAATATAGCTAAAACTAGCGACTGTACAGTGTAATGTATAGCATACAAGCATAAATACAAATGAACACTTCAGTACGTTCAATACAAGCAGCATAGAAAGCCTGTGCCTTAGCACACCTGCTTTCCTGCTGCTGATGTGTCGCTCTCCAAGCGGGCATATAGCGACCTATGCAGTTAAAATACACATGTACACACTGCAGTATATATTGGGGTCAGCACTATGTGTGCCGCTTACCGCCCGCCTATAAGCGGGTGTATGGTCGCCATAGTCCTGCCTGGTTGCCGAAAGTCCGAGCTCGGACTGCAGTAATGGCTGCCGGCGTCTTCCCCAGCTCGTGTGAGGAGGGGCGGGCCGTGGGCGTGCCCCAAGTCAGAGCGGGAATCCGGCGTCCGACAGTGTGCAGTGAGAGGGCTGGAGCATGTAAAAAGACTCCAGCCCTCGGCGCTGCTGATTGCTCAGCGCCTGTCCCCTTCCCTGAGTGACAGGGAGGGGGCGGGAACGAAGCGGCACTAGGCCGCAGAAGCCGGGGACTGGATTTATAAGCGCCGCCGCCGTAAAAGCGCGGTCGGCGCCCAGTCCCCGGCGAACTACAAGTCCCAGCCGCGCCGCCGCTCCCGGAGCGTCCGGCGCGGTAGTTCCCAATACACAAAGTCACTCAGCAAAGCTGCAGTGACTGTAACCCTTTACTGTCCCCGGCGCACTAGCACACCCAGCAAGTCTGGAGTGTGCTGTGTCTGTGTGTCCGGGGACACAGAGTACCTGTAATGGTGCAGGGCCATGTCCCTGAACGGTACTCCAGCTCCGTATCCAGCAGGTTCAAATGGGTCTGTGGATGGAGCCCGGCGTCAGAGCTTTGAGGCCGGCAGGATCCCACTTCCTCAGAGCCCCTCAGGGGGATGTGGAAGGAAAGCAGCATGTGGGCTCCAGCCGCCGTACCAGCAATAGGTACCTCAACCTTACAACACCATCAACGGGTGAGAAGGGAGCATGCTGGGGGCCCTATATGGGCCCTCTTTTCTTCCATCCGAAATAGTCAGCAGCTACTGCTGACTAAAATCTGTGGAGCTATGCGTGGATGTCTGACCTCCTTCGCACAAAGCTTGAAAACTGGAGAACCCGTGATACCACGGGGGGGTATAGCCAGAAGGGGAGGGGCCTAGCACTTTTTAGTGTAGTGCTTTGTGTGGCCTCCGGAGGCAGTAGCTATACCCCAATCGTCTGGGTCTCCCAATAGAGCGCTGAAGAAAGATCCAACACCTCATTGATGGACGCTATAAGGTAGTTTACTATGGCGTCCCCTTCAGGTGTATCAAGGTTGAGAGCGGCGTCAGAATCAGAGCCCTGATCTGCCACCTCCGCTTCATCCTCTAGAGAGTCCTCATGCTGAGACGCTGAACAGTGTGATGAAGTCGAGGGAAGCTCCCAGCGAGCCCGCTTAGCCGGTCTGGGACTGCGGTCTGTGTCGGGAGTCCTCACCGTGGGATCTATGAGTCGCCCCAGGAGCACTTTGCTGCGCCGACCGAGGGGGGTCTGAGGGAAATGATTCAACAGTGCCCGGGGCCTGTGTTACAGGTCTGGACTGCAAAGCTTCCAGTATCCTAGCAGACCATCTATCCATAGACTCAACAAGTTTGTCAGCGAATACTGCAAACTCTGTCCCTGTCACCTGGACAGTGGCAGCAGGTGGTTCCACCTGGGCCGAGGGTCCCACCAGTGGCAGAGGCTCCGGCTGAGTGAGTGTCACAGGGGCCGAGCATTGCACACAATGAGGGTAGGTGGAACCTGCAGGTAGCATAGCCGCACATGAGGTACAGGTTGCAAAGTAAGCCTGTGCCTTGGCACCCTTGCTTTTTGCGGACGACATGCTGTTGTCTCCTCTTAGAGCAATCAGAGAGGGTATATAGCCAAAGCAATAGTGCGGCCGTACAGAGTAAATGTATACAATATAAGCATATAAATATACACTTCGGCACCCAGGGGGGCTAGCACCTAGTAACAGGTGCGGCTTACCGACCGCCCTCAGCGGTTGTGTGACCACCAGATTCCCTGCCTGGGCCTCCCAGAGCTGTGGAGCTCGTCTCTGAAGTTCTCCAGCGTCAGAAGTGCTGATAGGAATGGCTGCCAGCGTTCTGAGAGGAGGAGGGAGCCGTGGGCGTGCCTTAGAAAGTGCGGGAATCTGGTGCCCCACGGTGCTCAGTGAGGGGGGAGGAGGATACTAAGTATGCTCCAGCCCTCAGCGCTGACGTCCAGTGCAGCGTCCCGCCCTTACCCCTGACTGGCAGGCCCGGGGGCGGGAATATGCGGTACTAGGCCGCAAAAGCCGGGGACTAAAGTTATAAGCGCGGCCGGCAAACAAGCGCGGTAGTCCCGGCGCACCAACACAACCAGCAGCTGCTGCAGCGTCCATTAGACAGGCGCTCTATGCGCCGTCCCCAAGGGGACACAGAGTACCTCAGAGGAGCAGGGCCTGTCCCTGACGATACCCGGTCTCCTGTCCAGCAGATTCCCCCAGGGGCTGCGGAGGGAGCACGGTCCCAGTGCCTGGTGACCGGTTAGGATCCCACTTCACCCAGAGCCCCTAAGGGATGGGGGAAGGAAAACAGCATGTGGCTCCAGCCTTTGTACCCGCAATGGGTACCTCAACCTTAACAGCACCGCCGACCAGAGTGGGGTGAGAAGGGAGCATGCCGGGGGCCCTGTTATGGGCCCTCTTTTCTTCCATCCGATATAATCAGCAGCTGCTGCTGACTAAATTGTGGAGCTTGCGTGCATGTGTGCCTCCTTCAACACAAAGCATAAAAACTGAGGAGCCCGTGATGCACGGGGGGGGTGTATAGGCAGAGGGGAGGGGTTTACACTTTTAAGTGTAATACTTTGTGTGGCCTCCGGAGGCAGAAGCTATACACCCAATTGTCTGGGTCTCCCAATGGAGCGACAAAGAAAAATAAAATTTTACCTAAAAATGTTGCTCTACCCCAAATATAAATCACTTTTATCAGAAATAACAACAAAATGGACCCCAAAACTTGTTACCCACTTTATGAGCGTGGTGATACCCCACATGTGGTAAGAAACCTCTGTTTGGACAAATGGGAGGGCTTGGAACAGAAGGAGAAATATTTGAATTTTGGAAAGCAAATTTGGCTGAAATAGATTGCGGGCACCATGTTGCATTTACAGGTCCGCTAAGGAACCTAAAAAGCAGAAATCCCTCACAAGTGATGCCATTCTGGAAACTAGACCCCTCAAGGCTTCTATCTAGGGGTATAGTGAGCATTTTGGACCCACAGGTACTTTACAGATTTTGATAACGTTACGTTGTCATATTGAAAATTTTCATTTTTTTCTCAAAAATGTTGCTTTAGCATTAATTTTCTCACTTTTTCAAGAGGTAATTCCAAAAAATTGGACCCCAACGTTTGTTACCTAACTCCTTATGAGCGCGGTGGTACCCCACATGTGGTAAGAAACCTCTGTTTGGACAAATGGGAGGGCTTGGAACAGAAGGAGCAATATTTGAATTTTGGAAAGCAAATTTGGCTGAAAAAGATTGCGGGCACCATGTTGCATTTGTAGGGTCCCTAAGGTACCTAAACAGCAGAAAACCCTCACAACTGACCCCATTTTGGAAACTAGACCCCTCAAGGAATTTATTTAGGTGTTTAGCGAGTACCCTGAACCCCCAGGTGCTTCACAGAATTTTATAACGTTGAACCATGAAAATAAAAAAATAAAATGTTACCACAAAATTGTTATTTTAACCAGGTAGCTTTTTTTTCACAAGGGTAACAGGAAAAAAATCACCATGAAATTTATTGTGCAATTTCTCATGTATATATATGTGGTGGAAATCAACTGTTTGGGTACACGGCGAAGCTCGGAAGGGAAGGAGTGCAATTTGACGGCAAAATTGTCTGGAATCAATAGCGGACGCCATGTTGCATTTGGAGAGCCCCTGAGGTGTCTATACAGTGAAGCTCCTCAACATGTGGCCACATTTTGGAATATAGACCCCCCAAAAGGAATTTATCTAGATGTTTGGCGAGTACCCTGAACCCCCAGGTGCTTCACAGAAGTTTATAATGTTGAGCTGTGAAAATAAAAAAATACATTTTTACCACAAAATTGTTATATCAACCAGGTAGCTTTTTTTTTTTTTACAAGGGTAACAGGAAAAAAATCAGCATAAAATGTATTGTGCAATTTCTCCTAAGTTTGCCGATACATCATATGTGGTGGAAATCAACTGTCTGGGTGCACGGCAGGGCTCAGAATGAAACTAGCGCCATTTGACTGCAAAATTGGCAGGAATCATTAGCGAACGCCATGTTGCGTTTGGAGATCCCCTGAGGTGGCTTAACAGTGGAGCCCCCCACAACTGACCCCATTCTGGAATCTATACCCCTCAAGGATTTTATCTAGGGGTATAGTGTGCATTTTGAACCCACAGGTACTTCACAGAATTTTATAACAATAGGTTGTCCTATTGAAAATGTTCTTCTTTTTCACAAAAGTGATGCTTTTGCACCAGATTTTCCACTTTTACAAGAGGTAACACCAAAAAGTGGACCCTTCAGTTTGTTACCCACTTTCTTACGAGTGCAGCGATACCCAACATGTAGTCAAAAACGTCTGTTTGGGCAAACTGCAGGACTTGGAAGGGAAGGTGCACTTTTCAAATTTTGGATTATTAGATTTGCAGAGCCTATGTGTTTTTAGAACAACTGAAAACCCACATAAATGGATTTTTTGTACATTTTATCTTGGAGTGAAGGGCAAAATGTTGAGGAAAATACCACCAACTATATGGCAGACTTGTGCTTGTTCCAGAGATGAAGGAACACCAGGAGGGCTAGAAGGACACGTTAATTTTTCAGAGACTGGTCGTACAATGTCTGTTTAGCACCACCAATCCCTATATGAGGGACAATTGTGCCAGCAGACGTGGTACACCATAACAGGCTCCTACCTGCCAAGGTCGGAACCGCTATATGCACAAAGAAGGGAATTTTGTTTACTTACCGTAAATTCCTTTTCTTCTAGCTCCAATTGGGAGACCCAGACAATTGGGTGTATAGCTACTGCCTCCGGAGGCCACACAAAGTATTACACTTAAAAGTGTAAGGCCCCTCCCCTTCTGGCTATACACCCCCCCGTGGGATCACGGGCTCCTCAGTTTTAGTGCAAAAGCAAGAAGGAGGAAAGCCAATAACTGTTTTAAATACAAATTCAACCCGAGAAACAGCCTCGGAGAACTGAACTGTTCAACATGAACAACATGTGCACCCGAAAAAAAAAACAAACTTCCTAAGAAAACAGGGCGGGTGCTGGGTCTCCCAATTGGAGCTAGAAGAAAAGGAATTTACGGTAAGTAAACAAAATTCCCTTCTTCTTTGTCGCTCCTAATTGGGAGACCCAGACAATTGGGACGTCCAAAAGCAGTCCCTGGGTGGGTAAAAGAATACCTCGTGATAGGGCCGTCAAACAGCCCTTTCCTACAGGTGAGCCACCGACGCCTGAAGGACTTGTCTACCTAGGCCGGCATCCGCCGAAGCGTAGGTATGCACCTGATAATGCTTGGTAAAAGTGTGCAGACTCGACCAGGTAGCCGCCTGGCACACCTGCTGAGCCGTAGCCTGGTGCCGTAATGCCCAGGACGCACCCACGGCTCTGGTAGAATGGGCCTTCAGCCCTGATGGAATCGGAAGCCCAGCCGAACGGTAGGTGTGAAGAATTGGTTCCTTGATCCACCGCGCCAGGGTGGATTTGGAAGCTTGCGACCCTTTACGCTGACCAGCGACAAGGACAAAGAGTGCATCCGAGCGGCGCAGAGACGCCGTGCGGGAAATGTAGATCCTGAGTGCTCTCACCAGATCCAATAAATGCAAACCCTTTTCAAATTGGTGAACTGGATGCGGACACAAAGACGGTAAAGTGATATCTTGATTGAGATGAAAGGAAGATACCACCTTGGGAAGAAATTCTGGAATTGGACGCAGAACTACCTTGTCCTGGTGAAACACCAGGAATGGAGATCTGCATGATAACGCCGCCAGCTCGGACACTCTCCGAAGAGACGTGACCGCCACTAGAAAGGCCATTTTCTGTGAAAGACGAGAAAGGGAAACCTCCTTCATAGGCTCGAAAGGCGGCTTCTGGAGAGCAATTAGAACCTTGTTCAGGTCCCAGGGCTCCAACGGCCGCTTGTAAGGGGGGACGATATGACAAACCCCTTGCAGGAACGTGCGTACCTGAGGAAGTCGCGCCAGGCGTTTCTGAAAAAATACGGATAGCGCGGAGACTTGACCTTTAAGGGAGCCAAGCGACAAACCTTTTTCCAACCCAGACTGCAGGAAGGAAAGAAAAGTAGGCAATGCAAAAGGCCAGGGAGAAACTCCCTGAGCAGAGCACCAAGATAGGAATATCCTCCACGTCCTGTGGTAGATCTTGGCGGAGGATGGCTTCCTCGCCTGTCTCATGGTGGCAACCACTTCATGAGATAAACCTGAGGCCGCTAGGATCCAGGACTCAATGGCCACACAGTCAGGTTCAGGGCCGCAGAATTCAGATGGAAAAACGGCCCTTGAGACAGCAAGTCTGGACGGTCTGGTAGTGCCCACGGATGGCCTACCGTGAGCTGCCACAGATCCGGGTACCACGACCTCCTTGGCCAGTCTGGAGCGACGAGAATGGCGCGGCGGCAGTCGGACCTGATTTTGCGGAGCACTCTGGGCAACAATGCCAGAGGTGGGAACACATACGGTAGCCGGAACTGCGACCAATCTTGAACTAAGGCGTCTGCCGCCAGAGCTCGGTGATCGTGAGACCGTGCCATGAAAACCGGGACTTTGTTGTTGTGCCGTGACGCCATCAGGTCGACGTCCGGCATCCCCCAGCGGCGACAGATCTCCTGAAACACGTCCGGGTGAAGGGACCATTCCCCTGCGTCCATGCCCTGGCGACTGAGAAAGTCTGCTTCCCAGTTTTCTACGCCTGGGATGTGGACTGCGGATATGGTGGATGCCGTGTCTTCCACCCACGTCAGAATCCGCCGGACTTCCTGGAAGGCTTGCCGACTGCGTGTTCCCCCTTGGTGGTTGATGTATGCCACCGCTGTGGAGTTGTCCGACTGAATTCGGATCTGCTTGCCTTCCAGCCACTGTTGGAAGGCTTGTAGGGCAAGATAGACTGCTCTGATTTCCAGAACATTGATCTGAAGGGTGGACTCTTTCCGAGTCCACGTACCTTGAGCCCTGTGGTGGAGAAACACTGCTCCCCACCCTGATAGACTCGCATCTGTCGTGACCACTGCCCAGGATGGGGGTAGGAACGACTTTCCTTTTGACAATGAGGTGGGAAGAAGCCACCACCGGAGAGATTCCTTGGCTGCCTGAGAGAGGGAGACCTCCCTGTCGAGGGACGTCGACTTCCCGTCCCATTGGCGGAGAATGTCCCATTGTAATAGACGCAGATGAAACTGCGCAAAAGGAACTGCTTCCATTGCTGCTACCATCTTCCCTAGGAAGTGCATGAGGCGCCTCAAGGGGTGCGACTGGCCCTGCAGGAGAGATTGCACCCCTGTCTGTAGCGAGCACTGTTTGTCCAGTGGAAGTTTCACTATCGCTGAGAGAGTATGAAACTCCATGCCAAGATATATTAGTGATTGGGTCGGGGTTAGATTTGACTTTGAAAAGTTGATGATCCACCCGAAACTCTGGAGAGTCTTCAGTGCCACGTTCAGGCTGTGTTGGCATGCCTCTTGAGAGGGTGCCTTGATAAGTAGATCGTCTAAATACGGGATCACAGAGTGACCTTGCGAGTGCAGGACTGCTACTACTGCTGCCATGACCTTGGTGAAGACCCGAGGGGCTGTCGCCAGCCCGAAAGGTAGAGCTACGAACTGCAGGTGTTCGCTTCCTATAACGAAGCGTAGAAAACGCTGATGCTCTGGTGCAATCGGCACGTGGAGATAAGCATCCTTGATGTCTATTGATGCTAGGAAATCTCCTTGAGACATTGAGGCGATAACGGAGCGGAGAGATTCCATCCGGAACCTCCTGGTTTTTACGTGTTTGTTGAGCAGCTTTAGATCCAGGACGGGACGGAACGACCCGTCTTTCTTTGGCACCACAAACAAATTGGAGTAAAAACCGTGGCCTTGTTCCTGAAGAGGAACGGAAGTCACCACTCCTTCCGCCTTTAGAGCGGACACCGCTTGCAGCAGAGCATCGGCTCGGTCGGGCGGTGGAGAAGTTCTGAAGAAACGAGTTGGAGGACGAGAGCTGAACTCTATCCTGTACCCGTGAGACAGAATGTCTCTCACCCAACGGTCTTTGACCTGTGACAGCCAAATGTCGCCAAAGCGGGAGAGCCTGCCACCGACCGAGGATGCGGAGAGAGGAGACTGAAAGTCATGAGGAAGCCGTCTTGGTAACGGTTCTTCCGGCTGGCTTTTTTTGGGCGTGATTGAGTCCGCCAAGAATCTGAGCTCCTCTGATCCTTTTGAGTCCTTTTGGACGAGTAGAATTGGGACCTGCCTGAGCCTCGAAAGGACCGAAAACCAGACTGTCCCCTCCTCTGTTGGGGTTTGTTTTGTCTGGGTTGCGGTAAGGCTGAATCCTTACCCTTGGAGTGTTTAATGATTTCATCCAAACGCTCACCAAACAATCGGTCACGAGAAAAAGGCAAACTGGTTAAGCACTTCTTGGAAGAAGAATCTGCCTTCCATTCTCTCAACCACAGGGCTCTGCGTAAAACCACGGAGTTGGCTGACGCCACCGCCGTACGGCTCGTAGAGTCTAGGACAGCATTAATCGCGTAAGACGCGAATGCAGACATTTGAGAGGTCAATGGTGCCACCTGCGGAGCAGATGTACGTGTGACCGTGTCGACCTGTGTAAGGCCAGCTGAAATAGCTTGGAGTGCCCATACGGCTGCGAATGCTGGCGCCAACGACGCTCCAATAGCTTCATAGATGGATTTTAACCAGAGCTCCATCTGTCTGTCAGTGGCATCTTTAAGTGCCGCCCCATCTTCCACTGCAACTAGAGATCTGGCTGCAAGCCTGGAGATTGGAGGGTCCACCTTGGGACACTGTGTCCAGCCCTTGACCACGTCAGGGGGAAAAGGATAGCGCGTATCTTTAAGCCGTTTGGAGAAACGCTTATCTGGATAAGCGTGGTGTTTCTGGATTGCGTCTCTAAAGTCAGAGTGGTCCAGAAAAGTGCTTAATTTACGCTTGGGATACCTGAAATGGAATTTCTCCTGCTGTGAAGCTGCCTCCTCCGCAGGAGGAGCTTGTGGAGAAATATCTAACATCTTATTGATGGACGCTATAAGATCATTCACTATGGCGTCACCATCCGGGGTATCTAGATTGAGAGCGGCCCCAGTATCAGAATCCTGATCAGTTACATCCGCCTCATCACACAGAGAGTCGTCCCGCTGGGACCCTGACCAGTGTGATGAAGTTGAGGGTCGCTCATAGCGAGCCCGCTTAGGTTGTCTGGGACTGTCGTCCGAGTCAGAGCCGTCACCCTGGGGTGCATGTGACACCCCCGGAGCTAGGAAGTGTTCCAGCTGAGGGGGACCAGGGGGCAATGAACCAACAGTGCCCATGGTCTGAGTTACTGGTCTAGACTGCAATGTTTCAAGAATTTTAGACATAGTCATAGACAATCTGTCAGCAAAAGCTGCAAACTCCGTCCCTGTCACCTGGACAGCATTCACAGGTGGTTCTCCCTGGGTCACCTCTAGCAGAGGCCCCGGCTGAGCAATTGCCACAGGGGCCGAGCACTGCACACAATGGGGGTCAGTGGAACCTGCCGGTAGAGCAGCCCCACATGCGGTACAGGCAGCATATAAAGTCCGTGCCTTGGCACTGTTGCTTTTTGCGGACGACATGCTGTTGTCTCCTTGAGAAATCTAAGGAGGGTATATAGCAGAAAATCACCAGCGACCGTACAGTGTAAAGTATTGCCAGCACAAAATACAAAGTACACTATGGCACAAGTGGGGGAGAGCCCTTGAGGGCTGCTTACCGCCCGCTGAAAAGCGGGTGTGAGGTCGTAGAATCCCTTGTCTGGGTCTCCCAGCCTCCCCTCTGCAGCTCAGCGTGCAGGCAGGAATGGCTGCCGGCGTCCTGTGAAGAGGGGCGGACCGTGGGCGTGCCACAAACAAAAGTGCGGGAAACTGCGTCCCACTGTGCCTAGTGTGAGGGCTGGAGTATGTAAAACAGACTCCAGCTCTTAGCGCTGCTGGTCTGTACAGCGTCCCGCCCTCCTCCTGACTGGCAGGTCTGGGGGCGGGAACGATACGAACTAGGCCGCAAAAGCCGGGGACTGTAGTAATCTAGCGCGGCCGTCATATATGCACGGCCAGCGCGGAAGTCCCCGGCGCACCACAAATCCCAGCCAGCCGCGACGCAGTAAACACTGACCCCAGCGGCCGGATCGGCCGATCGTACTAAGTCTCCTCACTCAGCAGAGCTGTAGTGAGTAACGGCACAAGCGCAGCAGCGCTGTTTACCCCGGCGCACTAACACACCCAGCAATGCTGCAGTGTGCGTGCAGTAAGCACGGGGACACGGAGTACCTTAATGAAGCAGGGTCCTGTCCCTGAGGAAACTCCGCTCCGTATCCAGCAGATCCTCCAGGGGCTGTGGATGGAGCACGGTCTCAGTGCCCGGAGACCGGTCAAGTCCCACTTCACCCAGAGCCCTAATGGGGATGGGGAAGGAATCAGCATGTGGGCTCCAGCCTCCGTACCCGCAATGGGTACCTCAACCTTAACAAACACCGCCGACCGCAAGTGGGGTGAGAAGGGAGCATGCTGGGGGCCCCCGTATGGGCCCTCTTTTCTTCCATCCGACATAGTCAGCAGCTGCTGCTGACTAAACAGTGGAGCTATGCGTGCATGTCTGACCTCCTTCGCACAAAGCATAAAACTGAGGAGCCCGTGATCCCACGGGAGGGTGTATAGCCAGAAGGGGAGGGGCCTTACACTTTTAAGTGTAATACTTTGTGTGGCCTCCGGAGGCAGTAGCTATACACCCAATTGTTTGGGTCTCCCAATTAGGAGCGACAAAGAAACAACCAGTCCCCTACAGGGTTATAAACGTATTGTCCAGTGCAGGAGGTTCAGCAAGAACCATGCAGTAAAGCCCAAGGTGTAAAATTACAGAACAGCTTCATATCCTCCAATAAAGTGATCATGCCCGTATCACCAAGACGTAGTTGTAATAGCAGTCAGACTAAGATGACTGGTGCTAACACTTTGTGAGTGATCAAATCTTGGAATTATTTGTTAGATGATCAGATGTTTCAAGAACATTTGCGGGGTCCACATTCTGGAGTACGCAGACGTGGGCATATAACGAGAATTTGTCTGCATAACACTTCGGTATGTGAGTGATCAAGTCCTGGAATTATTTGTGAAATGGAGTAAAATGTGTTTTACTGATGAAAATAGTACATTTTATTTGACAAGTAACACGGGCTCACTACACAGAAAATATAAACGTGAAAGAAAAACCCTACCACACAATTTGGGAATAGTGTATGACGTCTAATAATTATGAGATGTGTGGTAGATCTCGAAGCAGTGGGTAACACAAAGTCCTGGCTGGGAAGGGCACATGGGACAGTAATATCTAGAGCCACTTCTCCTACCCTGCTTGCTACAGACCCGGCACCATTTTTAGGACTGTTTTGGGTGGGAGTAGGAGGCACGAGACGCATAAAATGCCGTTCTGTTAGTCTCCGGGCATTCTCTGACTCGAAGGCTGCCTCTGGTGCCGCTGAGTCAAACATGAGGGACTCAATCATTTTTTCCTGGTATTGCAGAAATGTGAGGGCCCCTTGTGATTTTTTATACAGTACAAAACTGTTCTAGGTAGCAATCTGTATCAGGTAGATTGCTACCTTTTTGTACCAGGCCCTCGTTTTCCGCTTTACCAGGTATGGTTGGAGCACCTGGTCAGACAGGTCCACGCCACCCATAAACATAATGTATTGTGTCACACAAAAGGGTTTTTGTTTGTCCCTGGTGGCTCCACTCTCTCTGACCGACACAGTGGTGTCCTCATGCAGGGTGGTGAGCATGTAGACGTCCTTGCGGTCATTCCACTTTACGGCAAGCAGTTTGTCACTTGCCAGTGCGAATGACGCCCCCCTCTCTAGACGTCTGGACACTAACTGTGCCGGCAAACCAACACGGTTTTTCCTTATTGTCCCACAGGCCCCTGTATTTGCAGCATGGAGGGATTGGTATATGGGGGGATACTGGTGTAGTAGTTGTCGGTGTACACATGGTAACCTTTACCAAGAAATGGGGACATTAGCTCCCAGACAATTTTTCCTGGGACGCCAATTGTCTGGGGACAGTTGGGTGGGCTTATTTGGCGGTCCCTACCCTCATAAATGATAAAGTTACACGTGTACCCGCTGGTGCTTTCGCACACTTTATATAATTTTATGCCATACTTGGCTCTTTTGGAGGGAATAAACTGACGGAATGAGACAGCCCTTGTAGCTCATTAGGGACTCGTCAACCGAAACATTCTCCTCTGGGCTGTAGGAAGTTAGGAAGGACTCTTTCAGGAGGGATATTAGGGGTTTCAATTTATTAAGGCGGTCATAATTGGGGTCAGTTCTTGGGGGGACTTGGGAATTATCACTAAAATGGAGGAATCTCAATAGGGTCTCGTATCGGGTTCGGGACATTATGGCTGCAAATACAGGGGTGGCGTGGACAGATTTGGTTGCCCAGTAGGAGCGGATACTGGGTTTTTTCACTATTCCCATGTTGAGGGTAATGCCTAAAAATTTTTTGATTTCCGGGACACTTGTGGGAATCCAGGACCGGGAATGGACAGATGTTGGCTTTTGGGCAATATATTGGCGGGTGTATAAGTTGGTGTGGTGGGTGATGAGCTCAAGTACTTGTTGGGTAACAAAAATTTGGAAAAAATCCAGTGGGGCAAAATTGGTGACATTTATTGTGATGCCAGGGTCTCCTATGAAAGGGGGAATTTGTGGGGTAAAGGACGGGTCGGGGTACCAGAGAGCATGGGGGACTGCAGAACTAGGTCCTGCCCCTGACGCTTCAGCAGTGGCGACTGGCGGGGTGTGGGACCCCGTGGAGGAAGCCGAATCGTCACCGCTATCCGAAAACTCTTTCTGAGGCCGATTCGGTCTCTGACCCAGAACTGCCGGAGGCAAGCAGGGAGTACGCTTGCTCTGCCGTAAACATTCAGCGGGCCATGGTTTTTGTTTTTATCCCTGGCTAACAAAAAATAAACCTAAACCTAACACTAGTATTTTTTTTTTTATATAAACCCTAAATTTTTTTATAAAAAGATTATAAAAAAAAATATTTAGGGGAATGACGCAGCGAGGGATGACGGAATGATGGAGGGGGGGGGGGATGATCACAGGGGGGTGATCAGAAAAATTGGGAATTGATTATGATGATTTTAGTGATTTGATAACTTTTTCTCTCTATATGGCAGCACGTAGTCTCTCTCTCTTCTCTCCCAGATCAACTACAAGGGAGAGAGGAGAAAGGCAGACCTAAGAGCTGCCATATTTATCTAATATTGGCATTTTGACTACTGTGATAGATCCTATCACAGTATTCAAATCTAAACAGCCAATCAGAATTTTTTTTTTTGTTGCCGGGTGCAGGAGGCAGATTATGCCAAGCACACTGCGCATGCGCCCGCCATTTTCCCGGAGAAGAGAAGAAGGGGGGCCGCGGAGGAACGCGGGGGACCGGTGATTTTTTTTTATGGAGGTACAGGGGAGGGGATTGGGGGAACAGGGGATCCCAGACCGGGTGGGAGAGAGACTGGGAACGGTGGTGAGAACTCCGGTTCTCCAGATCCCTCTCTCTGGTCCCCCGGAGGGGGCTCCGGGGAACCAGAGAGCTCCGGTGTACCGGAGGAGGGGTCAGGGGAAGGACATTTCCCTCCGATTTGAAATGTTTGATCATTTCAGATCGGAGGGAAATGAATGCAGAGCCGGCGGCGGCAGTTTTCACCGCGTGTCAGCGCCACCTTGCATGCTCCGGAGGGGGGCTCTGAAGAACCGGAGGGGGCTCCGGGGACCAGAGGGCTCCGGTGTACCGGAGGAGAGGTCAGGGGGAGGACATTTCCCTCCGATTTGAAATGTTTGATCATTTCAGATCGGAGGGAAATTAATGCAGAGCCGGCGGCGGCGGGAGTTTTCAGCGCGCGTCGGCGCCATCTTGGATTTTCCGGAAAGGGGGGGGGGGGGTTGGATGGATTTCTCCGGTACCGGGGGCCTTGGGGGCACTAAGGGCTCATTTATTTCTCATCTGACATGTTTGATCATGTCAGATGAGAAATAAATCAATTTTACCAGCCATTTTTTTTTTTTTTAATGTTGTCGCCGGTATACGGTGTATACCGGCGATCGCAGTAACGGGTCCAGAAAAAACACCCCGATTCATAATCTGGGGGGGTCTCAGCTACCCCCGGTAGCTGAAACCCCCGAGATTTTCGGTCGCTGGGGGGCGCTACAGGTTTTTTTCGGGAACAGAATAAGTACCCTGTTTTGCCGCCGCTTTAAGTCGTACGGCCGTCGTTATGAGGTTAAAATGTGCATCAAAGGTTGTTAAGGGTTAATGGTGCCCATAGTTCAAGCTTGAAACAAAATTCAGGCTAACCTGTCCCCAACCCATGGCAGTGCTCACATGACTTTAAAGGGACTTTATCATTTAAAAATAATTTATTTAGAAGGAGTCCATCAGCGCAAGCCAACCACAAAGACTATAAAAAATATATATTTTTTATTGTTGTTGAATCTGTTCCTTTGTTGACACCTTTCCACTTCTTATGAGTATGTCTGCCTTTTCTATGTTGATTGACAGCTCTGACTTGCCCAGAGACCGTTATGTGCACACTATCCCTATGCAGAAGGAACATAATCACTCAGGTACAGCGGTGTCAGCGGCAAAGAGAGAATGATTCACATGCTTTCCTGCACTGAAGTGATGGCAGAGGAGAAGAGTAACGTCAGAAGCAAGGACAGAGCGATATGTTTGGTCTCTTCTGCACTGAAGTGATGGCAGAGGAGAAGAGCAACATCAGAAGCGAGGAGAGAGCGATTTGTTTGGTCTTTCCTGCACTGAAGTGATGGCAGAGGAGAAGAGTAACGTCAGAAGCAAGGAGAGAGCGATTTGTGTGGTCTCTTCTGCACTGAAGTGATGGCACAGGAGATGAGCAACATCAGAAGCGAGGAGAGAGCGATTTGTTTGGTCTTTCCTGCACTGAAGTGATGGCAGAGGAGTCAAGAAACATCAGAAGCGAGGAGAGAGCGATTTGTGTGGTCTCTTCTGCACTGAAGTGATGGCACAGGAGATGAGCAACATCAGAAGCGAGGAGAGAGCGATTTGTGTGGTCTCTTCTGCACTGAAGTGATGGCACAGGAGATGAGCAACATCAGAAGCGAGGAGAGAGCGATTTGTGTGGTCTCTTCTGCACTGAAGTGATGGCACAGGAGATGAGCAACATCAGAAGCGAGGAGAGAGCGATTTGTTTGGTCTTTCCTGCACTGAAGTGATGGCAGAGGAGTCAAGAAACACCAGAAGCGAGGAGAGAGCGATTGGTTTGCTCTTTCCTGCACTGAAGTGATGGCAGAGGAGTCAAGAAACATCAGAAGCGAGGAGAGAGCGATTTGTTTGGTCTTTCCTGCACTGAAGTGATGGCAGAGGAGTCAAGAAACATCAGAAGCGAGGAGAGAGCAATTTGTGTGGTCTCTTCTGCACTGAAATGATGGCAGAGGAGATGAGCAACATCAGAAGCGAGGAGAGAGCGATTTGTTTGGTCTTTCCTGCACTGAAGTGATGGCAGAGGAGTCAAGAAACATCAGAAGCGAAGAGAGAGCGATTTGTGTGGTCTTTCCTGCACTGAAGTGATGGCAGAGGAGTCAAGAAACATCAGAAGCGAAGAGAGAGCGATTTGTGTGGTCTTTCCTGCACTGAAGTGATGGCACAGGAGATGAGCAACATCAGAAGCGAGGAGAGAGCGATTTGTTTGGTCTTTCCTGCACTGAAGTGATGGCACAGGAGATGAGCAACATCAGAAGCGAGGAGAGAGCGATTTGTTTGGTCTTTCCTGCACTGAAGTGATGGCACAGGAGATGAGCAACATCAGAAGCGAGGAGAGAGCGATTTGTTTGGTCTTTCCTGCACTGAAGTGATGGCATAGACGACAAGAAACATCAGAAGCGAGGAGACAGCGATTTGTGTGGTCTTTCCTGCACTGAAGTGATGGCAGAGGAGATGAGCGACGTCAGAAGTGAGGAGAGAGCGATTTGTGTGCTCTCTTCTCTACAGGGACAGTTATCACATAATGGAAGGTTATCTCTTCACAGACCACAGTTGTCAATCAACATAGAAGAAGCCGCTGTAATCTAACGAAGTAGGAGGAGCACTGAACACCTTCATTTGCATATTGCAGTAGAGTTATTTTTTAGGGGGCAAAGGAGGAACGGATTTAAAAACAAAAAACTATTTTTATTGTTGCTCTTGCTCCTTCAAGGCTATGTGGTTAGTTTAGAGTGTAAATTTGGGGTGACAGATTCCCATCGCCATTAAAAAAAAAAACACATCTTACTCTCGAATAAAAGAATGGTCACCTTACTGATCATTGCGGAAGAACGTTCAGCAGTCTCATTATCATCACAGACAGGAATACAATCACAGGTCCCCTCTATACAACACTGATAACATGGGATCCACAAATCAAAATAGGAGATGTCACAGCTCACCCCCTCCCCATTCACAGATGCCCATTAGATGCTTCAGTACAAATTAAAGGGAATAGCGTATTGCTGCTTATCACATGCATGGTCCACGGTCTTGCCGTGGGTCCCCAGATCTGAACTCAACAGCCTCAGGGCAACAAGGAAACCTGGAAACATTGATGAGCCGGAGACCAGTACAGTCAGGACAACTTTTTTGGTGAATGGATTTAGACGTGCTAAAAAAATCCATTTATAAGTTTCCATCAAAGTTTTGGCTATCAATGGTGCTAGAACTTTGATGGAAACTGTCGCGACATGGACTGTCAGTGCCTAGGAAGGGTTACGTTTCTTAAAATTCAGCCAGACGTGATGATAGTTTGTTTATAAACAGGGGTTAAGCCCCTCATTGTTTCTACAAGACTCTTAGGCCTTGTGCGCACTAGGCGTTTTTAGCGGCGTTTTTTACCGCGTTTTTGTGCTGAAAACGCAGTGACATTGCTTCCCCAGCAATGTCAATGGGTTTTCAGAAGTGCTGTCTGCACACAGCGGTTTTTTTTAGCTGCGTTTTTGTGGTGACCACAAAAACGCAGCATGTCAATTATTTCTGCGTTTTTCACTGCGTTTTTCACCCATTGAGTTCAATGAGATGTTCAAAAACGCAATGAAAAAGGCACATTGCAAATATAGCTGCGTTTCTATGACTAAAAACGCAGCTATAAAACGCAAGGGGTGGGTACTACAGTGACGTGTACAGGAAGAGGATTCCTTCTGTTGGTAAACACAGAAGCATGAATCCTCCCGGTACCGTCACCGCTGCGTCCACCTCCCGTCCTGTGCATGTCAGCTCCGTGCGGCGCCATGTCTGGGCGGGAGGTGGAGGCAGCGGCGAAAACCAAAGTGAACAGTAGAAAAAAAAATGTCATATATACTCACCTGTCTGCAGGGTCCCGGTGCCATGTCCGCTCCTGTCCCGGTCCCGCCGCTCTGGCTGTGTGCAGTCTCCCCGGGGCAGGACCTTGCTTGCAGGACCTGGTGGTGGATCACCTGATGCAGTCACCTGACGCATCAGCTGATCGTAATTCTCGCGGTGTCGCCCGGCCGGCTATCAGCTGATCCTGCCGTCAGGGGACTTCATCAGCTGATTACCGGCAGCTCCGGCAGCGATGGGACAGGATCAGACTCTCATCCGATCGCTGCAAGAGCTGCCGGTAATCAGCACATAAGTGAGTATTATTTTTTTTTTTCTACTGATGCATCAGCTGATTATACAATCAGCCGATGTGTGATGTGATTCAGGCACTTGATCCTGACACATCATCTGATCGCTTTGCCTTCCAGCAAACCGATCAGATGATATTGGATCCGGATTGGACGGCGCGGGACCCTGACCCAGGATTACTGCGGAGTGGGGTTTATTTCAATAAAGATGGAGTCACTAATTGTGTTGTGTTTTATTTCTAATAAAAATATTTTTCTGTGTTGTGTTTTTTTTTTTATCATTACTAGAAATTCATGGTGGCCATGTCTAATATTGGCGTGACACCATGAATTTCGGGCTTAGGGCTAGCTGATAATATACAGCTAGCCCTAACTCCATTATTACCTAGCTAGCCACCCGGCATCAGGGCAGCTAGAAGAGTTGGATACAGCGCCAGAAGATGGCGCTTCTATGAAAGCGCCATTTTCTGGGGTGGCTGCGGACTGCAATTCGCAGTGGGGGTGCCCAGAGATCTTGGGCACCCTGCACTGTGGATTCCAATCCCCAGCTGCCTAGTTGTACCCGGCTGGACTCAAAAATTAGGCGAAGCCCACGTCATTTTTTTTTTTTTTAATTATTTCATGAAATTCATGAAATAATTAAAAAAAAAAAGGGCTTCTCTATATTTTTGGTTCCCAGCCGGGTACAAATAGGCAGCTGGGGGTTGGGGGCAGCCCGTACCTGCCTGCTGTACCCGGCTAGCATACAAAAATATGGCGAAGCCCATGTCATTTTTTTTTTCTTTTTGGGCAAAAAACTGCATACACTAGTGAATGGAGGATGCTGAGCCTTGTAGTTCTGCAGCTGCTGTCTGCTATCCTGCATACACTAGTTCTGCAGCTGTCTGCTCTCCTGCATACAATGAACATTTTGAAGAAGGAAATGACATCAGACCTTTTTTTTTTTTTTTTTCATCAACAATCTTTAATGGCATTGTGCACTGATTAAAAACGCAGTGAGCAAAAACGCAGCAAAAAACGCACCAAATCGCGGCAAAAACGCATGCGTTTTTGCCGTGTTTTTTTTGCCGCGGGTGCGTTTTTTGAGACAAAAACGCACATAAAAACGCAGCGTGAAAAAAACGCCTAGTGCGCACATACCCTTAGAAGTCTAGTGTTAACGTTCTTGTTGACTCCTGTAATGGCCTTGGCCAGTGAAGGTCAGATACCCAGACAAAATTATGCAAACCTCCCATTGTATTACTATGTGTATTGTTAGATGTAATGTGACTTACCTGTTTCTCCCTCGTCTCTGCCAGAGACCATTACAACTAGGGATAGAAATCTAGCCAATAAGAGCCCAGTCTTTTCCACCAATCGTGAAGACCCCAATGGTCTGGAGAGCTCAGGGGTATAAGAAGGAGGACTGTCCATTGCCTGGATCGACTCTTGCTACATGTTACCAATCTAGCACCTGCGGATCCGATTAGCAAGCCATAACCGAACCTGGATCATAATACTATGTGGACTTCAGCATCGAATGCAAGGATTCGGCTGAGATATCAAGGACTACCTAAGGAAGGAATCCAGCTTGGGACAATCCTGTCACCTGACTACAGGCTTTGCGGTCCTCAGCCAGCGTTATCCCATTCTCGGTGGGTGCCCGCCGAAAGCGGGGTGCTGCTGGTTTGGAATAAGTAGCCCTGGAAGCTCTGAGGCACGGACATTCTAATCCCTGGTGAGCCAGCGGAAGGGTGAGACTCTGTTGCCTGTTACATTTGTGTGTTTTGCTGGTTATGTGCCGTTAATAGTTTGGGGAGCCAATAAAGTCTTAATATTGTGATTCCCTCACCCTTGGTTGTCTGAGTAGTGTTCCGCCAACAGTTAAGGAGGTCGTGCGTTCAGCTGGGATGAGCCCTGGGCCACGCTGTCTTTCTAAAGGCGGCCGGATCAGCGGACGAGAGCACCCACTGACCCCGTGTCTCCACAAAAACTTTACCCACTGTGTATAATATATAATACCACCCTTTTCTGCCTACTGTAAGGACATCATCGGTACACACCGCCGCCATCAATACTCACAAACTCATCTGTCCAAATTCGTCTTCCAGTGTGAGAAGAACCTCGGAAAGTTCCCGATACGACGAGGAGGACGTGGCCAAGTGATCGGTCCACCGGACGTCGCCTTCTTTCTCCTCTAAAGGCTGATCGCTCACAACCCGCTCATTGCAGAAAACCTTATGGTGCTGCTTCATCAGGTGAAGGACGTGTTGGACGTTTGCCCGCACTGAGTGACTGGGAGCAGTAGACTGAAAAAAAAAAACAAAACAAAAAACAATTCATATATCCACAAACCATACTGAAAATTACATCCCATTCCTGTAGTATCCCAAGTGCAATTTCCACATGACACCACTAGAGGGCGACAGTAAGGAAACAAGCTCCTACAGCAAAGATGGCCGTGATCTTGGGGTCCAGCTCTCCCACTATATCATTATAGCGCCATTTAGTCCATGGTGCTTTACAAAGTGAAAAAGGGTATACATAAAATAATACAAGTACATCATGAACAATACAAAAATATGAACTGGTACAGGAGGGAAAAAAAAAAAAAAAAAAAAAAAGAGGACCCTGCCCGCGAGGGCTTACAGTCTACAGGGGATGGGTGAGGATACAGGAGGTGAGAGGACCCTGCCAGCAAGGGCTTACAGTCTACAAGGGATGGGTGTGGTAGGTGAGGGTAGATCGGGTCATATGGTGCTATAGTTCATTGAGGGTTACTGCAGGTTGTAGGCTTCTCGGAAGAGTTGGGTCTTCAGGTTCCTCTTGAAGCTTTCCACAGTAGGGGAGAGTCTGATATGCTGAGGTAGAGCGTTACAGAGTATGGGGGAGGCACGGGAGAAATCTTGGATGCGATTGTGGGAAGAGAAGATAAGAGGAGTAGAGAAGGAGATCTTGTGAGGATCTGACATTATGTGCAGGCAAGTACCGGGAGACTAGGTCACAGATGTATGGAGTGGACAGGTTGTGGATGGCTTTGTAGGTCATGGTTAGTGTTTTGAACTGGAGTCTTTTGGCAATGGGAAGCCAGTGAAGGGATTGGCAGAGTGGCGAGGCTGGGGAATAGTGAGGGGAGAGGTGGATTAGTCAGGCAGCAGAGTTTAGGATAGATCGGAGGGGTGCGAGAGTGTTGGAAGGGAGGCCACAGAGCAGGAGGTTTCAGTAGTCCAGGTGGGAGATGACGAGGGCATGCACTAGGGTTTTTGCTGGTTCTTGGTTAAGGAATGCACAGATCCGGGAAATATTTTTGAGTTGGCAGGAGGTGGAGTGGGCTTGAAGGAGAGAGCAGAGTTGAGGGTTACGCCGAGCTTGTGGGACTGGGGAGAGTGAGCAGCCATTGACTTTGATGGAAAGGCTTGTTGAAGGGGTTGAGAGAAAAGGAGGAAAGACAATGAACTCTGTTTTGTCCATGTTAAGTTTTAGGAATCGCGCAGAGAAGAAGGATGAAATAGCAGACAGACATTGTGGGATTCTGGTTAGTAGAGAGGTAATGTCAGGTCCAGAGAGGTAGATCTGTGTATCATCGGCATAGAGATGATACTGGAAGCCGTGGGACTCTATGAGCTGTCCTAGGCCGAAGATGTAGATGGAGAACAGCAGGGGTCCAAGAACTGAACCTTGGGGTACACCGGCAGATAGGGGGCGAGATGAGGAAGTGGTGTGAGAACGGGAGACGGTGAATGTCTGGTCTGTTAGGTATGAGGAGATCCATGATAGGGCCAAGTCGTGATGCCCAGAGACTTGGCTATAACATGTAATAGTTAGTAAAGCCGGTGCTGCACAGACTGATACCCAACACTCGATTTCTACTTTTTTTTTATTTTTTAATACACCATATTGCTCACCTTCCCAGCAACGAAAGGCACGTCTCCCAGGCTTAACCTGTAGTGGGGCTGTGTGTGGCTGCAGCTCTGAGGATCAGCCTTCTGGAACAGATAAAAATTATTTCACCAACGATTATTAGTGCCTTATACGATCTAAATTAGCGGATATTCTAGATTACTAGACTGCAATAGTAATACGAGCGTAGAGCAGTGTCTGTGCAGACAGTGACACGAGCCCCTACCTACTGTCAGACAGTAGATCATCATTCCTCTGCCCGGTTTCCAGTCACTACTAGCAGAAGTATGAGTGCAGCTCTGGAGTGTAAGTATCAGACTACGGTATTAACAAACTAGGTCATCAATTACCGATCAGTGAAAGTCCGATGACAGGTGCCCCTGTCAAGGGAGGAATTTGGGTGAAGACTGCTAATGGAGTCTTCCTTTGGGATATTCAGAGACGGTGCCGTATTAGCTGTATACCAGTGCCGATATATTAATGTATCAGACAATGAATACATAAGACATGTTCTCCTTGAGCCAGCGTCACCAACTGACCCGTATATTAGATAGATCCAATTATACAATTTGCATCTCTAACCTTGAAGCTAGACAGGGAGTACTTTTACTCCTTAATTTCTCACAGCGCAGTTTGTTTCTTGTACATTCTTTCTGTGTGAAAGCTACTTATAAGACTTTTCAGCTTCACATTCTGGCTTCATTATCTTTGGTTAACTCCTTCATGACTATACAGCTTTGAACAGGGAGTAGTATAGATCTGTGCAATTGCTACATAGACAGACAGATTATTATACAATCTACATCTACATTTTGATTATTTACATACACAGATATTCTTATTACGTTTAAACAAACATACTACAGCTCAGGCCACCTCCACACCCCAGCTGATCCAGCAG